>NW_027457811.1:17500-20000 GCF_050624435.1 Tenrec ecaudatus
GTTAGGGTTAGGGTTAGGGTTAGGGTTAACGTTAGGGTTAGTGTTAGGGTTAGCGTTAGCGTTAGCGTTAGGGTAAGGGTTAGGGTTAGGGTTAGCGTTAGCGTTAGGGTTAGCGTTAGGGTTAGGGTTAGGGTTAGGGTTAGTGTTAGGGTTCGGGTTAGGTTTAGCGTTAGGGTTAGGGTTAGGGTTAGTGTTAGGGTTAGGGTTAGGGTTAGCGTTAGCGTTAGGGTTAGGGTTAGGGTTAGGGTTAGCGTAAGCGTTGCGGTTAGGGTTAGGGTTAGGGTAGGGTTAGGGTTAGGGTTAGGGTTATCGTTAGGGTTAGGGTTAGGGTTAGCGTTAGCGTTAGGGTTAGCGTTAGCGTTAGGTTTAGGGTTAGCGTTAGGGTTAGGGTTAGGGCTAGGGTTAGGGTTAGGGTTAGGGTTAGGGTTAGGTTTATGGTTAGGGTTAGGGTTAAGGTTAGCGTTAGGGTTAGGGTTATGGTTAGGGTTAGGTTTAGGGAGGGTTCGCGTTAGGGTTAGGGTTAGGGTGAGGGTGAGGGTTAGGGTTAGGGTTAGGATAAAGGTTAGGGTTAGCGTTAGGGTTAGAATTAGGGTTAGGGTTAGGATTAGGGTTAACGTTAGGTTTAGGGTTAGGGTTAGGGTTAGAGTTAGGGTTAGGTTTAGGGTTAGCGTTAGCGTTAGGGTTAGCGTTATCGTTAGGGTTAGGGTTAGGGTTAGGGTTAGCGTTAGGGTTAGGGTTAGGGTTAGCGTTAGCGTTAAGGTTAGGTTAGGGTTAGAGTTAGGGTTAGGGTTAGGGTTAGGGTTAGCGTTAGGGTTAAGGTTAGGGTTAGGGTTAGGGTTAGGGTTAGGGTTAGCGTTAGGTTTAGGGTTAGGGTTAGCGTTAGCGTTAGGGTTAGCGTTAGCGTTAGGGTTAGCGTTAGCGTTAGGGTTAGGGTTAGGGTTAGGTTTAGGGTTAGGGTTAGGGTTAGGGCTAGGGTTAGGGTTAGGATTAGGGTTAGGGTTAGGTTTAGGGTTAGGGTTAGGGTTAGGGTTAGGGTTAGGGTTAGGGTTAGGGTTAGTGTTAGGGTTAGGGTTAGGGTTAGCGTTAGGGTTAGGGTTAGGATGAGGGTTAGAGTTAGGGTTAGGGTTAGGGTTAGGGTTAGGGTTAGCGTTAGGGTTAGGGTTAGGGTTAGGGTTAGGGTTAGGGTTAGGGTGAAGGTTAGCGTTAGGGTTAGGGTTAGGGTTAGGGTGAGGGTGAGGGTTAGGGTTAGGGTTAGCGTTAGGGTTAGGGTTAGGGTTAGGGTTAGGGTTAGCGTTAGGGTTAGGTTTAGGGTTAGGGTTAGGATTAGGGTTAGGGTTAGGTTTAGCGTTAGCGTTAGGGTTAGGTTTAGGTTTAGGGTTAGGGTTAGCGTTACGGTTAGGGTTAGGGTTAGGGTTAGGGTTAGCGTTAGCGTTAGAGTTAGGTTTAGGGTTAGGGTTAGGGTTAGGGTTAGGGTTAGGGTTAAGGTTAGGTTAGGGGTAGCGTTAGCGTTAGGGTTAGGGTTAGGTTTATCGTTAGCGTTAGGGTTAGTGTTAGGGTTAGGTATAGGGTTATAGTTAGGGTTAGCGTTAGGGTTAGGTTTACGGTTAGGTTTAGGGTTAGGTTTAGGTTTAGGGTTAGGGTTAGAGTTAGGGTTAGGTTTAGGGTTAGGGTTAGGGTTAGGGTTAGGGTTAGCGTTAGGGTTAGGGTTAGGGTTAGGGTTAGAGTTAGCGTTAGGGTTAGGTTTAGGTTTAGTGTTAGCGTTAGGGTTAGTGTTAGGTTAGGGTTAGGGTTAGGGTTAGGGTTAGGGTTAGGGTTAGGGTTAGGGTTAGGGTTAGGGTTAGCGTTAGGGTTAGGGTTAGGTTAGGGTTAGGTTGGGGTTAGGGTTAGGGTTAGGGTTATCCTTAGCATTAGTGTTAGCGTTAGCGTTAGGGTTACGGTTTGGGTTAGGGTTAGGGTTAGGGTTAGGGCTAGGGTTAGGGTTAGGTTTAGGGTTAGGTTTATGGTTAGGGTTATGGTTAGGATTAGCGTTAGGGTTAGGGTTAGGGTTAGGGTTAGGGTTAGGGTTCGCGTTAGGGTTAGGGTTAGGGTGAGGGTTAGGTTTAGCGTTAGCGTTAGCGTTTGGGTTAGGTTTAGGGTTACGGTTAGGGTTAGCGTTAGGGTTAGGTTTAGGATTAGGGTTAGCGTTAGCGTTATGGTTAGCGTTAGCGTTAGAGTTAGGGTTAGGGTTAGGGTTAGCGTTAGGGTTAGGGTTAGGGTTAGGGTTAGCGTTAGCGTTAGCGTTTGGGTTAGGGTTAGGGTTAAGGTTAGCGTTAGGGTAAGGGTTAGGTTTAGGGTTAGGGTTAGTGTTAGCGTTAGGGTTAGGGTTAGGGTTAGCGTTAGGGTTAGGGTTAGGGTTAGGTTTAGGGTTAGGGTTAGGGTTAGCGATAGGGTTAGGGTTAGGGTTAGGTTTAGGTTTAGGGTTAGGGTTAGCGTTACGGTTAGGGTTAGGGTTAGGGTTAGG
>NW_027457812.1:0-61582 GCF_050624435.1 Tenrec ecaudatus
CCTAGCCTTCAGGCTAGGGCACCCCTAGGCTTTAGGCTAGGGCTCCCCTAGGCTAAGGCTAGGGCTCCCCTAGCCTTCAGGCTAGGGCTCCCCTAGCCTTCAGGCTAGGGCACCCCTAGGCTTTAGGCTAGGGCTCCCCTAGGCTAAGGCTAGGGCTCCCCTAGCCTTCAGGCTAGGGCACCCCTAGGCTTTAGGCTAGGGCTCCCCTAGGCTAAGGCTAGGGCTCCCCTAGCCTTCAGGCTAGGGCACCCCTAGGCTTCAGGCTAGGGCTCCCCTAGGCTAAGGCTAGGGCTCCCCTAGCCTTCAGGCTAGGGCACCCCTAGGCTTCAGGCTAGGGCTCCCCTAGGCTAAGGCTAGGGCTCCCCTAGCCTTCAGGCTAGGGCACCCCTAGGCTTCAGGCTAGGGCTCCCCTAGGCTAAGGCTAGGGCTCCCCTAGCCTTCAGGCTAGGGCACCCCTAGGCTTCAGGCTAGGGCTCCCCTAGGCTAAGGCTAGGGCTCCCCTAGCCTTCAGGCTAGGGCACCCCTAGGCTTCAGGCTAGGGCTCCCCTAGGCTAAGGCTAGGGCTCCCCTAGCCTTCAGGCTAGGGCACCCCTAGGCTTCAGGCTAGGGCTCCCCTAGGCTAAGGCTAGGGCTCCCCTAGCCTTCAGGCTAGGGCACCCCTAGGCTTCAGGCCTGGGCTCCCCTAGGCTAAGGCTAGGGCTCCCCTAGCCTTCAGGCTAGGGCACCCCTAGGCTTCAGGCTAGGGCTCCCCTAGGCTAAGGCTAGGGCTCCCCTAGCCTTCAGGCTAGGGCACCCCTAGGCTTCAGGCTAGGGCTCCCCTAGGCTAAGGCTAGGGCTCCCCTAGCCTTCAGGCTAGGGCACCCCTAGGCTTCAGGCTAGGGCTCCCCTAGGCTAAGGCTAGGGCTCCCCTAGCCTTCAGGCTAGGGCACCCCTAGGCTTCAGGCTAGGGCTCCCCTAGGCTAAGGCTAGGGCTCCAATAGCCTTCAGGCTAGGGCACCCCTAGGCTTCAGGCTAGGGCTCCCCTAGGCTAAGGCTAGGGCTCCCCTAGCCTTCAGGCTAGGGCACCCCTAGGCTTCAGGCTAGGGCTCCCCTAGGCTAAGGCTAGGGCTCCCCTAGCCTTCAGGCTAGGGCACCCCTAGGCTTCAGGCTAGGGCTCCCCTAGGCTAAGGCTAGGGCTCCCCTAGCCTTCAGGCTAGGGCACCCCTAGGCTTCAGGCTAGGTCTCCCCTAGGCTAAGGCTAGGGCTCCCCTAGCCTTCAGGCTAGGGCACCCCTAGGCTTCAGGCTAGGTCCCCCCTAGGCTAAGGCTAGGGCTCCCCTAGCCTTCAGGCTAGGGCACCCCTAGGCTTCAGGCTAGGGCCCCCCTAGGCTAAGGCTAGGGCTCCCCTAGCCTTCAGGCTAGGGCACCCCTAGGCTTCAGGCTAGGGCTCCCCTAGGCTAAGGCTAGGGCTCCCCTAGCCTTCAGGCTAGGGCACCCCTAGGCTTCAGGCTAGGGCTCCCCTAGGCTAAGGCTAGGGCTCCCCTAGCCTTCAGGCTAGGGCACCCCTAGGCTTCAGGCTAGGGCTCCCCTAGGCTAAGGCTAGGGCTCCCCTAGCCTTCAGGCTAGGGCACCCCTAGGCTTCAGGCTAGGGCTCCCCTAGGCTAAGGCTAGGGCTCCCCTAGCCTTCAGGCTAGGGCACCCCTAGGCTTCAGGCTAGGGCTCCCCTAGGCTAAGGCTAGGGCTCCCCTAGCCTTCAGGCTAGGGCACCCCTAGGCTTCAGGCTAGGGCTCCCCTAGGCTAAGGCTAGGGCTCCCCTAGCCTTCAGGCTAGGGCACCCCTAGGCATTAGGCTAGGGCTCCCCTAGGCTAAGGCTAGGGCTCCCCTAGCCTTCAGGCTAGGGCACCCCTAGGCTTTAGGCTAGGGCTCCCCTAGGCTAAGGCTAGGGCTCCCCTAGCCTTCAGGCTAGGGCACCCCTAGGCTTTAGGCTAGGGCTCCCCTAGGCTAAGGCTAGGGCTCCCCTAGCCTTCAGGCTAGGGCACCCCTAGGCTTTAGGCTAGGGCTCCCCTAGGCTAAGGCTAGGGCTCCCCTAGCCTTCAGGCTAGGGCACCCCTAGGCTTTAGGCTAGGGCTCCCCTAGGCTAAGGCTAGGGCTCCCCTAGCCTTCAGGCTAGGGCACCCCTAGGCTTTAGGCTAGGGCTCCCCTAGGCTAAGGCTAGGGCTCCCCTAGCCTTCAGGCTAGGGCACCCCTAGGCTTTAGGCTAGGGCTCCCCTAGGCTAAGGCTAGGGCTCCCCTAGCCTTCAGGCTAGGGCACCCCTAGGCTTTAGGCTAGGGCTCCCCTAGGCTAAGGCTAGGGCTCCCCTAGCCTTCAGGCTAGGGCACCCCTAGGCTTTAGGCTAGGGCTCCCCTAGGCTAAGGCTAGGGCTCCCCTAGCCTTCAGGCTAGGGCACCCCTAGGCTTTAGGCTAGGGCTCCCCTAGGCTAAGGCTAGGGCTCCCCTAGCCTTCAGGCTAGGGCACCCCTAGGCTTTAGGCTAGGGCTCCCCTAGGCTAAGGCTAGGGCTCCCCTAGCCTTCAGGCTAGGGCACCCCTAGGCTTTAGGCTAGGGCTCCCCTAGGCTAAGGCTAGGGCTCCCCTAGCCTTCAGGCTAGGGCACCCCTAGGCTTTAGGCTAGGGCTCCCCTAGGCTAAGGCTAGGGCTCCCCTAGCCTTCAGGCTAGGGCACCCCTAGGCTTTAGGCTAGGGCTCCCCTAGGCTTCAGGCTAGGGCACCCCTAGGTTCAGGCTAGGGCTCCCCTAGGCTAAGGCTAGGGCTCCCCTAGCCTTCAGGCTAGGGCACCCCTAGGCTTCAGGCTAGGGCTCCCCTAGGCTAAGGCTAGGGCTCCCCTA
The DNA here is from genome assembly GCF_050624435.1 of Tenrec ecaudatus. Classification (NCBI taxonomy): domain Eukaryota; kingdom Metazoa; phylum Chordata; class Mammalia; order Afrosoricida; family Tenrecidae; genus Tenrec; species Tenrec ecaudatus. The sequence goes on from NW_027457812.1 coordinate 2,861, forward strand.
GCCTTCAGGCTAGGGCACCCCTAGGCTTCAGGCTAGGGCTCCCCTAGGCTAAGGCTAGGGCTCCCCTAGCCTTCAGGCTAGGGCACCCCTAGGCTTCAGGCTAGGGCTCCCCTAGGCTAAGGCTAGGGCTCCCCTAGCCTTCAGGCTAGGGCACCCCTAGGCTTCAGGCTAGGGCTCCCCTAGGCTAAGGCTAGGGCTCCCCTAGCCTTCAGGCTAGGGCACCCCTAGGCTTCAGGCTAGGGCTCCCCTAGGCTAAGGCTAGGGCTCCCCTAGCCTTCAGGCTAGGGCACCCCTAGGCTTCAGGCTAGGGCTCCCCTAGGCTAAGGCTAGGGCTCCCCTAGCCTTCAGGCTAGGGCACCCCTAGGCTTCAGGCTAGGGCTCCCCTAGGCTAAGGCTAGGGCTCCAATAGCCTTCAGGCTAGGGCACCCCTAGGCTTCAGGCTAGGGCTCCCCTAGGCTAAGGCTAGGGCTCCCCTAGCCTTCAGGCTAGGGCACCCCTAGGCTTCAGGCTAGGGCTCCCCTAGGCTAAGGCTAGGGCTCCCCTAGCCTTCAGGCTAGGGCACCCCTAGGCTTCAGGCTAGGGCTCCCCTAGGCTAAGGCTAGGGCTCCCCTAGCCTTCAGGCTAGGGCACCCCTAGGCTTCAGGCTAGGGCTCCCCTAGGCTAAGGCTAGGGCTCCCCTAGCCTTCAGGCTAGGGCACCCCTAGGCTTCAGGCTAGGGCTCCCCTAGGCTAAGGCTAGGGCTCCCCTAGCCTTCAGGCTAGGGCACCCCTAGGCTTCAGGCTAGGGCTCCCCTAGGCTAAGGCTAGGGCTCCCCTAGCCTTCAGGCTAGGGCACCCCTAGGCTTCAGGCTAGGGCTCCCCTAGGCTAAGGCTAGGGCTCCCCTAGCCTTCAGGCTAGGGCACCCCTAGGCTTCAGGCTAGGGCTCCCCTAGGCTAAGGCTAGGGCTCCCCTAGCCTTCAGGCTAGGGCACCCCTAGGCTTCAGGCTAGGGCTCCCCTAGGCTAAGGCTAGGGCTCCCCTAGCCTTCAGGCTAGGGCACCCCTAGGCTTCAGGCTAGGGCTCCCCTAGGCTAAGGCTAGGGCTCCCCTAGCCTTCAGGCTAGGGCACCCCTAGGCTTCAGGCTAGGGCTCCCCTAGGCTAAGGCTAGGGCTCCCCTAGCCTTCAGGCTAGGGCACCCCTAGGCTTCAGGCTAGGGCTCCCCTAGGCTAAGGCTAGGGCTCCCCTAGCCTTCAGGCTAGGGCACCCCTAGGCTTCAGGCTAGGGCTCCCCTAGGCTAAGGCTAGGGCTCCCCTAGCCTTCAGGCTAGGGCACCCCTAGGCTTCAGGCTAGGGCTCCCCTAGGCTAAGGCTAGGGCTCCCCTAGCCTTCAGGCTAGGGCACCCCTAGGCTTCAGGCTAGGGCTCCCCTAGGCTAAGGCTAGGGCTCCCCTAGCCTTCAGGCTAGGGCACCCCTAGGCTTCAGGCTAGGGCTCCCCTAGGCTAAGGCTAGGGCTCCCCTAGCCTTCAGGCTAGGGCACCCCTAGGCTTCAGGCTAGGGCTCCCCTAGGCTAAGGCTAGGGCTCCCCTAGCCTTCAGGCTAGGGCACCCCTAGGCTTCAGGCTAGGGCTCCCCTAGGCTAAGGCTAGGGCTCCCCTAGCCTTCAGGCTAGGGCACCCCTAGGCTTCAGGCTAGGGCTCCCCTAGGCTAAGGCTAGGGCTCCCCTAGCCTTCAGGCTAGGGCACCCCTAGGCTTCAGGCTAGGGCTCCCCTAGGCTAAGGCTAGGGCTCCCCTAGCCTTCAGGCTAGGGCACCCCTAGGCTTCAGGCTAGGGCTCCCCTAGGCTAAGGCTAGGGCTCCCCTAGCCTTCAGGCTAGGGCACCCCTAGGCTTCAGGCTAGGGCTCCCCTAGGCTAAGGCTAGGGCTCCCCTAGCCTTCAGGCTAGGGCACCCCTAGGCTTCAGGCTAGGGCTCCCCTAGGCTAAGGCTAGGGCTCCCCTAGCCTTCAGGCTAGGGCACCCCTAGGCTTCAGGCTAGGGCTCCCCTAGGCTAAGGCTAGGGCTCCCCTAGCCTTCAGGCTAGGGCACCCCTAGGCTTCAGGCTAGGGCTCCCCTAGGCTAAGGCTAGGGCTCCCCTAGCCTTCAGGCTAGGGCACCCCTAGGCTTCAGGCTAGGGCTCCCCTAGGCTAAGGCTAGGGCTCCCCTAGCCTTCAGGCTAGGGCACCCCTAGGCTTCAGGCTAGGGCTCCCCTAGGCTAAGGCTAGGGCTCCCCTAGCCTTCAGGCTAGGGCACCCCTAGGCTTCAGGCTAGGGCTCCCCTAGGCTAAGGCTAGGGCTCCCCTAGCCTTCAGGCTAGGGCACCCCTAGGCTTCAGGCTAGGGCTCCCCTAGGCTAAGGCTAGGGCTCCCCTAGCCTTCAGGCTAGGGCACCCCTAGGCTTTAGGCTCCCCTAGGCTAAGGCTAGGGCTCCCCTAGCCTTCAGGCTAGGGCACCCCTAGGCTTTAGGCTCCCCTAGGCTAAGGCTAGGGCTCCCCTAGCCTTCAGGCTAGGGCTCCCCTAGGCTTTAGGCTAGGGCTCCCCTAGGCTAAGGCTAGGGCTCCCCTAGCCTTCAGGCTAGGGCACCCCTAGGCTTTAGGCTCCCCTAGGCTAAGGCTAGAGCTCCCCTAGCCTTCAGGCTAGGGCACCCCTAGGCTTTAGGCTCCCCTAGGCTAAGGCTAGGGCTCCCCTAGCCTTCAGGCTAGGGCACCCCTAGGCTTTAGGCTCCCCTAGGCTAAGGCTAGGGCTCCCCTAGCCTTCAGGCTAGGGCACCCCTAGGCTTTAGGCTAGGGCTCCCCTAGGCTAAGGCTAGGGCTCCCCTAGCCTTCAGGCTAGGGCACCCCTAGGCTTTAGGCTCCCCTAGGCTAAGGCTAGGGCTCCCCTAGCCTTCAGGCTAGGGCACCCCTAGGCTTTAGGCTAGGGCTCCCCTAGGCTAAGGCTAGGGCTCCCCTAGCCTTCAGGCTAGGGCACCCCTAGGCTTTAGGCTCCCCTAGGCTAAGGCTAGGGCTCCCCTAGCCTTCAGGCTAGGGCACCCCTAGGCTTTAGGCTCCCCTAGGCTAAGGCTAGGGCTCCCCTAGCCTTCAGGCTAGGGCACCCCTAGGCTTTAGGCTCCCCTAGGCTAAGGCTAGGGCTCCCCTAGCCTTCAGGCTAGGGCACCCCTAGGCTTTAGGCTCCCCTAGGCTAAGGCTAGGGCTCCCCTAGCCTTCAGGCTAGGGCACCCCTAGGCTTTAGGCTCCCCTAGGCTAAGGCTAGGGCTCCCCTAGCCTTCAGGCTAGGGCACCCCTAGGCTTTAGGCTCCCCTAGGCTAAGGCTAGGGCTCCCCTAGCCTTCAGGCTAGGGCACCCCTAGGCTTTAGGCTCCCCTAGGCTAAGGCTAGGGCTCCCCTAGCCTTCAGGCTAGGGCACCCCTAGGCTTTAGGCTCCCCTAGGCTAAGGCTAGGGCTCCCCTAGCCTTCAGGCTAGGGCACCCCTAGGCTTTAGGCTCCCCTAGGCTAAGGCTAGGGCTCCCCTAGCCTTCAGGCTAGGGCACCCCTAGGCTTTAGGCTCCCCTAGGCTAAGGCTAGGGCTCCCCTAGCCTTCAGGCTAGGGCACCCCTAGGATTTAGGCTCCCCTAGGCTAAGGCTAGGGCTCCCCTAGCCTTCAGGCTAGGGCACCCCTAGCCTTCAGGCTAGGGCACCCCTAGGCTTTAGGCTCCCCTAGGCTAAGGCTAGGGCTCCCCTGGCCTTCAGGCTAGGGCACCCCTAGGCTTTAGGCTCCCCTAGGCTAAGGCTAGGGCTCCCCTAGCCTTCAGGCTAGGGCACCCCTAGGCTTTGGGCTCCCCTAGGCTAAGGCTAGGGCTCCCCTAGCCTTCAGGCTAGGGCACCCCTAGGCTTTAGGCTAGGGCTCCCCTAGGCTAAGGCTACGGCTCCCTAGCCTTCAGGCTAGGGCACCCCTAGGCTTTAGGCTCCCCTAGGCTAAGGCTAGGGCTCCCCTAGCCTTCAGGCTAGGGCACCCCTAGGATTTAGGCTAGGGCTCCCCTAGGCTAAGGCTAGGGCTCCCCTAGCCTTCAGGCTAGGGCACCCCTAGGCTTTAGGCTAGGGCTCCCCTAGGCTAAGGCTAGGGCTCCCCTAGCCTTCAGGCTAGGGCACCCCTAGGCTTTAGGCTCCCCTAGGCTAAGGCTAGGGCTCCCCTAGCCTTCAGGCTAGGGCACCCCTAGGCTTTAGGCTAGGGCTCCCCTAGGCTAAGGCTAGGGCTCCCCTAGCCTTCAGGCTAGGGCACCCCTAGGCTTTAGGCTCCCCTAGGCTAAGGCTAGGGCTCCCCTAGCCTTCAGGCTAGGGCACCCCTAGGCTTTAGGCTAGGGCTCCCCTAGGCTAAGGCTAGGGCTCCCCTAGCCTTCAGGCTAGGGCACCCCTAGGCTTTAGGCTCCCCTAGGCTAAGGCTAGGGCTCCCCTAGCCTTCAGGCTAGGGCACCCCTAGGCTTTAGGCTAGGGCTCCCCTAGGCTAAGGCTAGGGCTCCCCTAGCCTTCAGGCTAGGGCACCCCTAGGCTTTAGGCTCCCCTAGGCTAAGGCTAGGGCTCCCCTAGCCTTCAGGCTAGGGCACCCCTAGGCTTTAGGCTAGGGCTCCCCTAGGCTAAGGCTAGGGCTCCCCTAGCCTTCAGGCTAGGGCACCCCTAGGCTTTAGGCTCCCCTAGGCTAAGGCTAGGGCTCCCCTAGCCTTCAGGCTAGGGCACCCCTAGGCTTTAGGCTAGGGCTCCCCTAGGCTAAGGCTAGGGCTCCCCTAGCCTTCAGGCTAGGGCACCCCTAGGCTTTAGGCTCCCCTAGGCTAAGGCTAGGGCTCCCCTAGCCTTCAGGCTAGGGCACCCCTAGGCTTTAGGCTAGGGCTCCCCTAGGCTAAGGCTAGGGCTCCCGTAGCCTTCAGGCTAGGGCACCCCTAGGCTTTAGGCTCCCCTAGGCTAAGGCTAGGGCTCCCCTAGCCTTCAGGCTAGGGCACCCCTAGGCTTTAGGCTAGGGCTCCCCTAGGCTAAGGCTAGGGCTCCCCTAGCCTTCAGGCTAGGGCACCCCTAGACTTTAGGCTCCCCTAGGCTAAGGCTAGGGCTCCCCTAGCCTTCAGGCTAGGGCACCCCTAGGCTTTAGGCTCCCCTAGGCTAAGGCTAGGGCTCCCCTAGCCTTCAGGCTAGGGCACCCCTAGGCTTTAGGCTAGAGCTCCCCTAGGCTAAGGCTAGGGCTCCCCTAGCCTTCAGGCTAGGGCACCCCTAGGCTTTAGGCTCCCCTAGGCTAAGGCTAGGGCTCCCCTAGCCTTCAGGCTAGGGCACCCCTAGGCTCTAGGCTCCCCTAGGCTAAGGCTAGGGCTCCCCTAGCCTTCCGGCTAGGGCACCCCTAGGCTTTAGGCTCCCCTAGGCTAAGGCTAGGGCTCCCCTAGCCTTCAGGCTAGGGCACCCCTAGGCTTTAGGCTAGGGCTCCCCTAGGCTAAGGCTAGGGCTCCCCTAGCCTTCAGGCTAGGGCACCCCTAGGCTTTAGGCTAGGGCTCCCCTAGGCTAAGACTAGGGCTCCCCTAGCCTTCAGGCTAGGGCACCCCTAGGCTTTAGGCTAGGGCTCCCCTAGGCTAAGGCTAGGGCTCCCCTAGCCTTCAGGCTAGGGTACCCCTAGGCTTTAGGCTAGGGCTCCCCTAGGCTAAGGCTAGGGCTCCCCTAGGCTAAGGCTAGGGCTCCCCTAGCCTTCAGGCTAGGGCACCCCAAGGCTTTAGGCTAGGGCTCCCCTAGGCTAAGGCTAGGGCTCCCCTAGCCTTCAGGCTAGGGCACCCCTAGGCTTTAGGCTAGGGCTCCCCTAGGCTAAGGCTAGGGCTCCCCTAGCCTTCAGGCTAGGGCACCCCTAGGCTTTAGGCTAGGGCTCCCCTAGGCTAAGGCTAGGGCTCCCCTAGCCTTCAGGCTAGGGCACCCCTAGGCTTTAGGCTAGGGCTCCCCTAGGCTAAGGCTAGGGCTCCCCTAGCCTTCAGGCTAGGGCACCCCTAGGCTTTAGGCTAGGGCTCCCCTAGGCTAAGGCTAGGGCTCCCCTAGCCTTCAGGCTAGGGCACCCCTAGGCTTTAGGCTAGGGCTCCCCTAGGCTAAGGCTAGGGCTCCCCTAGCCTTCCGGCTAGGGCACCCCTAGGCTTTAGGCTAGGGCTCCCCTAGGCTAAGGCTAGGGCTCCCCTAGCCTTCCGGCTAGGGCAGCCCTAGGCTTTAGGCTAGGGCTCCCCTAGGCTAAGGCTAGGGCTCCCCTAGCCTTCCGGCTAGGGCACCCCTAGGCTTTAGGCTATGGCTCCCCTAGGCTAAGGCTAGGGCTCCCCTAGCCTTCCGGCTAGGGCACCCCTAGGCTTTAGGCTAGGGCTCCCCTAGGCTAAGGCTAGGGCTCCCCTAGCCTTCCGGCTAGGGCACCCCTAGGCTTTAGGCTAGGGCTCCCCTAGGCTAAGGCTAGGGCTCCCCTAGCCTTCAGGCTAGGGCACCCCTAGGCTTTAGGCTAGGGCTCCCCTAGGCTAAGGCTAGGGCTCCCCTAGCCTTCAGGCTAGGGCACCCCTAGGCTTTAGGCTAGGGCTCCCCTAGGCTAAGGCAAGGGCTCCCCTAGCCTTCAGGCTAGGGCACCCCTAGGCTTTAGGCTAGGGCTCCCCTAGGCTAAGGCTAGGGCTCCCCTAGCCTTCCGGCTAGGGCACCCCTAGGCTTTAGGCTAGGGCTCCCCTAGGCTAAGGCTAGGGCTCCCCTAGCCTTCAGGCTAGGGCACCCCTAGGCTTTAGGCTAGGGCTCCCCTAGGCTAAGGCTAGGGCTCCCCTAGCCTTCAGGCTAGGGCACCCCTAGGCTTTAGGCTAGGGCTCCCCTAGGCTAAGGCAAGGGCTCCCCTAGCCTTCAGGCTAGGGCACCCCTAGGCTTTAGGCTAGGGCTCCCCTAGGCTAAGGCAAGGGCTCCCCTAGCCTTCAGGCTAGGGCACCCCTAGGCTTTAGGCTAGGGCTCCCCTAGGCTAAGGCTAGGGCTCCCCTAGGCTTCAGGCTAGGGCACCCCTAGGCTTTAGGCTAGGGCTCCCCTAGGCTAAGGCTAGGGCTCCCCTAGCCTTCAGGCTAGGGCACCCCTAGGCTTTAGGCTAGGGCTCCCCTAGGCTAAGGCTAGGGCTCCCCTAGCCTTCAGGCTAGGGCACCCCTAGGCTTTAGGCTAGGGCTCCCCTAGGCTAAGGCTAGGGCTCCCCTAGCCTTCAGGCTAGGGCACCCCTAGGCTTTAGGCTAGGGCTCCCCGAGGCTAAGGCTAGGGCTCCCCTAGCCTTCAGGCTAGGGCACCCCTAGGCTTTAGGCTAGGGCTCCCCGAGGCTAAGGCTAGGGCTCCCCTAGCCTTCAGGCTAGGGCACCCCTAGGCTTTAGGCTAGGGCTCCCCGAGGCTATGGCTAGGGCTCCCCTAGCCTTCAGGCTAGGGCACCCCTAGGCTTTAGGCTAGGGCTCCCCGAGGCTAAGGCTAGGGCTCCCCTAGCCTTCAGGCTAGGGCACCCCTAGGCTTTAGGCTAGGGCTCCCCGAGGCTAAGGCTAGGGCTCCCCTAGCCTTCAGGCTAGGGCACCCCTAGGCTTTAGGCTAGGGCTCCCCGAGGCTAAGGCTAGGGCTCCCCTAGCCTTCAGGCTAGGGCACCCCTAGGCTTTAGGCTAGGGCTCCCCGAGGCTAAGGCTAGGGCTCCCCTAGCCTTCAGGCTAGGGCACCCCTAGGCTTTAGGCTAGGGCTCCCCGAGGCTAAGGCTAGGGCTCCCCTAGCCTTCATGCTAGGGCACCCCTAGGCTTTAGGCTAGGGCTCCCCGAGGCTAAGGCTAGGGCTCCCCTAGCCTTCAGGCTAGGGCACCCCTAGGCTTTAGGCTAGGGCTCCCCGAGGCTAAGGCTAGGGCTCCCCTAGCCTTCAGGCTAGGGCACCCCTAGGCTTTAGGCTAGGGCTCCCCGAGGCTAAGGCTAGGGCTCCCCTAGCCTTCAGGCTAGGGCACCCCTAGGCTTTAGGCTAGGGCTCCCCGAGGCTAAGGCTAGGGCTCCCCTAGCCTTCAGGCTAGGGCACCCCTAGGCTTTAGGCTAGGGCTCCCCGAGGCTAAGGCTAGGGCTCCCCTAGCCTTCAGGCTAGGGCACCCCTAGGCTTTAGGCTAGGGCTCCCCGAGGCTAAGGCTAGGGCTCCCCTAGCCTTCAGGCTAGGGCACCCCTAGGCTTTAGGCTAGGGCTCCCCGAGGCTAAGGCTAGGGCTCCCCTAGCCTTCAGGCTAGGGCACCCCTAGGCTTTAGGCTAGGGCTCCCCGAGGCTAAGGCTAGGGCTCCCCTAGCCTTCAGGCTAGGGCACCCCTAGGCTTTAGGCTAGGGCTCCCCGAGGCTAAGGCTAGGGCTCCCCTAGCCTTCAGGCTAGGGCACCCCTAGGCTTTAGGCTAGGGCTCCCCGAGGCTAAGGCTAGGGCTCCCCTAGCCTTCAGGCTAGGGCACCCCTAGGCTTTAGGCTAGGGCTCCCCGAGGCTAAGGCTAGGGCTCCCCTAGCCTTCAGGCTAGGGCACCCCTAGGCTTTAGGCTAGGGCTCCCCGAGGCTAAGGCTAGGGCTCCCCTAGCCTTCAGGCTAGGGCACCCCTAGGCTTTAGGCTAGGGCTCCCCGAGGCTAAGGCTAGGGCTCCCCTAGCCTTCAGGCTAGGGCACCCCTAGGCTTTAGGCTAGGGCTCCCCGAGGCTAAGGCTATGGCTACCCTAGCCTTCAGGCTAGGGCACCCCTAGGCTTTAGGCTAGGGCTCCCCGAGGCTAAGGCTAGGGCTCCCCTAGCCTTCAGGCTAGGGCACCCCTAGGCTTTAGGCTAGGGCTCCCCGAGGCTAAGGCTAGGGCTCCCCTAGGCTTCAGGCTAGGGCACCCCTAGGCTTTAGGCTAGGGCTCCCCGAGGCTAAGGCTAGGGCTCCCCTAGCCTTCAGGCTAGGGCACCCCTAGGCTTTAGGCTAGGGCTCCCCGAGGCTAAGGCTAGGGCTCCCCTAGCCTTCAGGCTAGGGCACCCCTAGGCTTTAGGCTAGGGCTCCCCGAGGCTAAGGCTAGGGCTCCCCTAGCCTTCAGGCTAGGGCACCCCTAGGCTTTAGGCTAGGGCTCCCCGAGGCTAAGGCTAGGGCTCCCCTAGCCTTCAGGCTAGGGCACCCCTAGGCTTTAGGCTAGGGCTCCCCGAGGCTAAGGCTAGGGCTCCCCTAGCCTTCAGGCTAGGGCACCCCTAGGCTTTAGGCTAGGGCTCCCCGAGGCTAAGGCTAGGGCTCCCCTAGCCTTCAGGCTAGGTCACCCCTAGGCTTTAGGCTAGGGCTCCCCGAGGCTAAGGCTAGGGCTCCCCTAGCCTTCAGGCTAGGGCACCCCTAGGCTTTAGGCTAGGGCTGCCCGAGGCTAAGGCTAGGGCTCCCCTAGCCTTCAGGCTAGGGCACCCCTAGGCTTTAGGCTAGGGCTGCCCGAGGCTAAGGCTAGGGCTCCCCTAGCCTTCAGGCTAGGGCACCCCTAGGCTTTAGGCTAGGGCTCCCCGAGGCTAAGGCTAGGGCTCCCCTAGCCTTCAGGCTAGGGCACCCCTAGGCTTTAGGCTAGGGCTCCCCAGGCTAAGGCTAGGGCTCCCCTAGCCTTCAGGCTAGGTCACCCCTAGGCTTTAGACTCCCCTAGGCTAAGGCTAGGGCTCCCCTAGCCTTCAGGCTAGGGCACCCCTAGGCTTTGGTCTCCCCTAGGCTAAGGCTAGGGCTCCCCTAGCCTTCAGGCTAGGGCACCCCTAGGCTTTGGGCTCCCCTAGGCTTCAGGCTAGGGCTCCCCTAGCCTTCAGGCTAGGGCACCCCTAGGCTTTAGGCTAGGGCTCCCCTAGGCTTCAGGCTAGGGCTCCCCTAGCCTTCAGGCTAGGGCACCCCTAGGCTTTAGGCTAGGGCTACCCTAGGCTTCAGGCTACGGCTCCCCTAGCCTTCAGGCTAGGGCACCCCTAGGCTTTAGGCTAGGTCTCCCCTAGGCTTCAGGCTAGGGCTCCCCTAGCCTTCAGGCTAGGGCACCCCTAGGCTTTAGGCTAGGGCTCCCCTAGGCTTCAGGCTAGGGCTCCCCTAGCCTTCAGGCTAGGGCACCCCTAGGCTTTAGGCTAGGGCTCCCCTAGGCTTCAGGCCAGGGCTCCCCTAGCCTTCAGGCTAGGGCACCCCTAGGCTTTAGGCTAGGGCTCCCCTAGGCTTCAGGCTAGGGCTCCCCTAGCCTTCAGGCTAGGGCACCCCTAGGCTTTAGGCTAGGGCTCCCCTAGGCTTCAGGCTAGGGCTCCCCTAGCCTTCAGGCTAGGGCACCCCTAGGCTTTAGGCTAGGGCTCCCCTAGGCTTCAGGCTAGGGCTCCCCTAGCCTTCAGGCTAGGGCACCCCTAGGCTTTAGGCTAGGGCTCCCCTAGGCTTCAGGCTAGGGCTCCCCTAGCCTTCAGGCTAGGGCACCCCTAGGCTTTAGGCTAGGGCTCCCCTAGGCTTCAGGCTAGGGCTCCCCTAGCCTTCAGGCTAGGGCACCCCTAGGCTTTAGGCTAGGGCTCCCCTAGGCTTCAGGCTAGGGCTCCCCTAGCCTTCAGGCTAGGGCACCCCAAGGCTTTAGGCTACGGCTCCCCTAGGCTTCAGGCTAGGGCTCCCCTAGCCTTCAGGCTAGGGCACCCCAAGGCTTTAGGCTAGGGCTCCCCTAGGCTTCAGGCTAGGGCTCCCCTAGCCTTCAGGCTAGGGCACCCCTAGGCTTTAGGCTAGGGCTCCCCTAGGCTTCAGGCTAGGGCTCCCCTAGCCTTCAGGCTAGGGCACCCCTAGGCTTTAGGCTAGGGCTCCCCGAGGCTAAGGCTAGGGCTCCCCTAGCCTTCAGGCTAGGGCACCCCTAGGCTTTAGGCTAGGGTTCCCCGAGGCTAAGGCTAGGGCTCCCCTAGCCTTCAGGCTAGGGCACCCCTAGGCTTTAGGCTAGGGCTCCCCGAGGCTAAGGCTAGGGCTCCCCTAGCCTTCAGGCTAGGGCACCCCTAGGCTTTAGGCTAGGGCTCCCCGAGGCTAAGGCTAGGGCTCCCCTAGCCTTCAGGCTAGGGCACCCCTAGGCTTTAGGCTAGGGCTCCCCGATGCTAAGGCTAGGGCTCCCCTAGCCTTCAGGCTAGGGCACCCCTAGGCTTTAGGCTAAGGCTCCCCGAGGCTAAGGCTAGGGCTCCCCTAGCCTTCAGGCTAGGGCACCCCTAGGCTTTAGGCTAGGGCTCCCCGAGGCTAAGGCTAGGGCTCCCCTAGCCTTCAGGCTAGGGCACCCCTAGGCTTTAGGCTAGGGCTCCCCGAGGCTAAGGCTAGGGCTCCCCTAGCCTTCAGGCTAGGGCACCCCTAGGCTTTAGGCTAGGGCTCCCCGAGGCTAAGGCTAGGGCTCCCCTACCCTTCAGGCTAGGGCACCCCTAGGCTTTAGGCTAGGGCTCCCCGAGGCTAAGGCTAGGGCTCCCCTAGCCTTCAGGCTAGGTCACCCCTAGGCTTTAGGCTAGGGCTCCCCGAGGCTAAGGCTAGGGCTCCCCTAGCCTTCAGGCTAGGGCACCCCTAGGCTTTAGGCTAGGGCTGCCCGAGGCTAAGGCTAGGGCTCCCCTAGCCTTCAGGCTAGGGCATCCCTAGGCTTTAGGCTAGGGCTCCCCGAGGCTAAGGCTAGGGCTCTCCTAGCATTCAGGCTAGGGCACCCCTAGGCTTTAGGCTAGGGCTCCCCGAGGCTAAGGCTAGGGCTCCCCTAGCCTTCAGGCTAGGGCACCCCTAGGCTTTAGGCTAGGGCTCCCCAGGCTAAGGCTAGGGCTCCCCTAGCCTTCAGGCTAGGGCACCCCTAGGCTTTAGGCTCCCCTAGGCTAAGGCTATGGCTCCCCTAGCCTTCAGGCTAGGGTACCCTTAGGCTTTGGTCTCCCCTAGGCTAAGGCTAGGGCTCCCCTAGCCTTCAGGCTAGGGCACCCCTAGGCTTTGGGCTCCCCTAGGCTTCAGGCTAGGGCTCCCCTAGCCTTCAGGCTAGGGCACCCCTAGGCTTTAGGCTAGGGCTCCCCTAGCCTTCAGGCTAGGGCACCCCTAGGCTTTAGGCTAGGGCTCCCCTAGGCTTCAGGCTAGGGCTCCCCTAGCCTTCAGGCTAGGGCACCCCTAGGCTTTAGGCTAGGGCTCCCCTAGGCTTCAGGCTAGGGCTCCCCTAGCCTTCAGGCTAGGGCACCCCTAGGCTTTAGGCTAGGGCTCCCCTAGGCTTCAGGCTAGGGCTCCCCTAGCCTTCAGGCTAGGGCACCCCTAGGCTTTAGGCTAGGGCTCCCCTAGGCTTCAGGCTAGGGCTCCCCTAGCCTTCAGGCTAGGGCACCCCTAGGCTTTAGGCTAGGGCTCCCCTAGGCTTCAGGCTAGGGCTCCCCTAGCCTTCAGGCTAGGGCACCCCTAGGCTTTAGGCTAGGGCTCCCCTAGGCTTCAGGCTAGGGCTCCCCTAGCCTTCAGGCTAGGGCACCCCTAGGCTTTAGGCTAGGGCTCCCCTAGGCTTCAGGCTAGGGCTCCCCTAGCCTTCAGGCTAGGGCACCCCTAGGCTTTAGGCTAGGGCTCCCCTAGGCTTCAGGCTAGGGCTCCCCTAGCCTTCAGGCTAGGGCACCCCTAGGCTTTAGGCTAGGGCTCCCCTAGGCTTCAGGCTAGGGCTCCCCTAGCCTTCAGGCTAGGGCACCCCTAGGCTTTAGGCTAGGGCTCCCCTAGGCTTCAGGCTAGGGCTCCCCTAGCCTTCAGGCTAGGGCACCCCTAGGCTTTAGGCTAGGGCTTCCCTAGGCTTCAGGCTAGGGCTCCCCTAGCCTTCAGGCTAGGGCACCCCTAGGCTTTAGGCTAGGGCTCCCCTAGGCTTCAGGCTAGGGCTCCCCTAGCCTTCAGGCTAGGGCACCCCTAGGCTTTAGGCTAGGGCTCCCCTAGGCTTCAGGCTAGGGCTCCCCTAGCCTTCAGGCTAGGGCACCCCTAGGCTTTAGGCTAGGGCTCCCCTAGGCTTCAGGCTAGGGCTCCCCTAGCCTTCAGGCTAGGGCACCCCTAGGCTTTAGGCTAGGGCTCCCCTAGGCTTCAGGCTAGGGCTCCCCTAGCCTTCAGGCTTGGGCACCCCTAGGCTTTAGGCTAGGGCTCCCCTAGGCTTCAGGCTAGGGCTCCCCTAGCCTTCAGGCTAGGGCACCCCTAGGCTTCAGGCTAGGGCTCCCCTAGGCTTCAGGCTAGGGCTCCCCTAGCCTTCAGGCTAGGGCACCCCTAGGCTTCAGGCTAGGGCTCCCCTAGGCTTCAGGCTAGGGCTCCCCTAGCCTTCAGGCTAGGGCACCCCTAGGCTTCAGGCTAGGGCTCCCCTAGGCTTCAGGCTAGGGCTCCCCTAGGCTTCAGGCTAGGGCACCCCTAGGCTTCAGGCTAGGGCTCCCCTAGGCTTCAGGCTAGGGCTCCCCTAGCCTTCAGGCTAGGGCACCCCTAGGCTTCAGGCTAGGGCTCCCCTAGGCTTCAGTCTAGGGCTCCCCTAGGCTTCAGGCTAGGGCTCCCCTAGCCTTCAGGCTAGGGCACCCCTAGGCTTCAGGCTAGGGCTCCCCTAGGCTTCAGGCTAGGGCTCCCCTAGCCTTCAGGCTAGGGCACCCCTAGGCTTCAGGCTAGGGCTCCCCTAGGCTTCAGGCTAGGGCTCCCCTAGCCTTCAGGCTAGGGCACCCCTAGGCTTCAGGCTAGGGCTCCCTAGGCTTCAGGCTAGGGCTCCCCTAGCCTTCAGGCTAGGGCACCCCTAGGCTTCAGGCTAGGGCTCCCCTAGGCTTCAGGCTAGGGCTCCCTTAGCCTTCAGGCTAGGGCACCCCTAGGCTTCAGGCTAGGGCTCCCCTAGGCTTCAGGCTAGGGCTCCCCTAGCCTTCAGGCTAGGGCACCCCTAGGCTTCAGGCTAGGGCTCCCCTAGGCTTCAGGCTAGGGCTCCCCTAGCCTTCAGGCTAGGGCACCCCTAGGCTTCAGGCTAGGGCTCCCCTAGGCTTCAGGCTAGGGCTCCCCTAGCCTTCAGGCTAGGGCACCCCTAGGCTTCAGGCTAGGGCTCCCCTAGGCTTCAGGCTAGGGCTCCCCTAGCCTTCAGGCTAGGGCACCCCTAGGCTTCAGGCTAGGGCTCCCCTAGGCTTCAGGCTAGGGCTCCCCTAGCCTTCAGGCTAGGGCACCCCTAGGCTTCAGGCTAGGGCTCCCCTAGGCTTCAGGCTAGGGCTCCCCTAGCCTTCAGGCTAGGGCACCCCTAGGCTTCAGGCTAGGGCTCCCCTAGGCTTCAGGCTAGGGCTCCCCTAGCCTTCAGGCTAGGGCACCCCTAGGCTTCAGGCTAGGGCTCCCCTAGGCTTCAGGCTAGGGCTCCCCTAGCCTTCAGGCTAGGGCACCCCTAGGCTTCAGGCTAGGGCTCCCCTAGGCTTCAGGCTTGGGCTCCCCTAGCCTTCAGGCTAGGGCACCCCTAGGCTTCAGGCTAGGGCTCCCATAGGCTTCAGGCTAGGGCTCCCCTAGCCTTCAGGCTAGGGCACCCCTAGGCTTCAGGCTAGGGCTCCCCTAGGCTTCAGGCTAGGGCTCCCCTAGCCTTCAGGCTAGGGCACCCCTAGGCTTCAGGCTAGGGCTCCCCTAGGCTTCAGGCTAGGGCTCCCCTAGCCTTCAGGCTAGGGCACCCCTAGGCTTCAGGCTAGGGCTCCCCTAGGCTTCAGGCTAGGGCTCCCCTAGCCTTCAGGCTAGGGCACCCCTAGGCTTCAGGCTAGGGCTCCCCTAGGCTTCAGGCTAGGGCTCCCCTAGCCTTCAGGCTAGGGCACCCCTAGGCTTCAGGCTAGGGCTCCCCTAGGCTTCAGGCTGGGGCTCCCCTAGCCTTCAGGCTAGGGCACCCCTAGGCTTCAGGCTAGGGCTCCCCTAGGCTTCAGGCTAGGGCTCCCCTAGCCTTCAGGCTAGGGCACCCCTAGGCTTCAGGCTAGGGCTCCCCTAGGCTTCAGGCTAGGGCTCCCCTAGCCTTCAGGCTAGGGCTCCCCTAGCCTTCAGGCTAGGGCACCCCTAGGCTTCAGGCTAGGGCTCCCCTAGGCTTCAGGCTAGGGCTCCCCTAGCCTTCAGGCTAGGGCACCCCTAGGCTTCAGGCTAGGGCTCCCCTAGGCTTCAGGCTAGGGCTCCCCTAGCCTTCAGGCTAGGGCACCCCTAGGCTTCAGGCTAGGGCTCCCCTAGGCTTCAGGCTAGGGCTCCCCTAGCCTTCAGGCTAGGGCACCCCTAGGCTTCAGGCTTGGGCTCCCCTAGGCTTCAGGCTAGGGCTCCCCTAGCCTTCAGGCTAGGGCACCCCTAGGCTTCAGGCTAGGGCTCCCCTAGGCTTCAGGCTAGGGCTCCCCTAGCCTTCAGGCTAGGGCACCCCTAGGCTTCAGGCTAGGGCTCCCCTAGGCTTCAGGCTAGGGCTCCCCTAGCCTTCAGGCTAGGGCACCCCTAGGCTTCAGGCTAGGGCTCCCCTAGGCTTCAGGCTAGGGCTCCCCTAGCCTTCAGGCTAGGGCACCCCTAGGCTTCAGGCTAGGGCTCCCCTAGGCTTCAGGCTAGGGCTCCCCTAGCCTTCAGGCTAGGGCACCCCTAGGCTTCAGGCTTGGGCTCCCCTAGGCTTCAGGCTAGGGCTCCCCTAGCCTTCAGGCTAGGGCACCCCTAGGCTTCAGGCTAGGGCTCCCCTAGGCTTCAGGCTAGGGCTCCCCTAGCCTTCAGGCTAGGGCACCCCTAGGCTTCAGGCTAGGGCTCCCCTAGCCTTCAGGCTAGGGCACCCCTAGGCTTCAGGCTAGGGCTCCCCTAGGCTTCAGGCTAGGGCTCCCCTAGCCTTCAGGCTAGGGCACCCCTAGGCTTCAGGCTAGGGCTCCCCTAGGCTTCAGGCTAGGGCTCCCCTAGCCTTCAGGCTAGGGCACCCCTAGGCTTCAGGCTAGGGCTCCCCTAGGCTTCAGGCTAGGGCTCCCCTAGCCTTCAGGCTAGGGCACCCCTAGGCTTCAGGCTAGGGCTCCCCTAGGCTTCAGGCTAGGGCTCCCCTAGCCTTCAGGCTAGGGCACCCCTAGGCTTCAGGCTAGGGCTCCCCTAGGCTTCAGGCTAGGGCTCCCCTAGCCTTCAGGCTAGGGCAGCCCTAGGCTTCAGGCTAGGGCTCCCCTAGGCTTCAGGCTAGGGCTCCACTAGCCTTCAGGCTAGGGCACCCCTAGGCTTCAGGCTAGGGCTCCCCTAGGCTTCAGGCTAGGGCTCCCCTAGCCTTCAGGCTAGGGCACCCCTAGGCTTCAGGCTAGGGCTCCCCTAGGCTTCAGGCTAGGGCTCCCCTAGCCTTCAGGCTAGGGCACCCCTAGGCTTCAGGCTAGGGCTCCCCTAGGCTTCAGGCTAGGGCTCCCCTAGCCTTCAGGCTAGGGCACCCCTAGGCTTCAGGCTAGGGCTCCCCTAGGCTTCAGGCTAGGGCTCCCCTAGGCTTCAGGCTAGGGCACCCCTAGGCTTCAGGCTAGGGCTCCCCTAGGCTTCAGGCTAGGGCTCCCCTAGCCTTCAGGCTAGGGCACCCCTAGGCTTCAGGCTAGGGCTCCCCTAGGCTTGAGGCTAGGGCTCCCCTAGCCTTCAGGCTAGGGCACCCCTAGGCTTCAGGCTAGGGCTCCCCTAGGCTTCAGGCTAGGGCTCCCCTAGCCTTCAGGCTAGGGCACCCCTAGGCTTCAGGCTAGGGCTCCCCTAGGCTTCAGGCTAGGGCTCCCCTAGCCTTCAGGCTAGGGCACCCCTAGGCTTCAGGCTAGGGCTCCCCTAGGCTTCAGGCTAGGGCTCCCCTAGCCTTCAGGCTAGGGCACCCCTAGGCTTCAGGCTAGGGCTCCCCTAGGCTTCAGGCTAGGGCTCCCCTAGCCTTCAGGCTAGGGCACCCCTAGGCTTCAGGCTAGGGCTCCCCTAGGCTTCAGGCTAGGGCTCCCCTAGCCTTCAGGCTAGGGCACCCCTAGGCTTCAGGCTAGGGCTCCCCTAGGCTTCAGGCTAGGGCTCCCCTAGCCTTCAGGCTAGGGCACCCCTAGGCTTCAGGCTAGGGCTCCCCTAGGCTTCAGGCTAGGGCTCCCCTAGCCTTCAGGCTAGGGCACCCCTAGGCTTCAGGCTAGGGCTCCCCTAGGCTTCAGGCTAGGGCTCCCCTAGCCTTCAGGCTAGGGCACCCCTAGGCTTCAGGCTAGGGCTCCCCTAGGCTTCAGGCTAGGGCTCCCCTAGCCTTCAGGCTAGGGCACCCCTAGGCTTCAGGCTAGGGCTCCCCTAGGCTTCAGGCTAGGGCTCCCCTAGCCTTCAGGCTAGGGCACCCCAAGGCTTTAGGCTAGGGCTCCCCTAGGCTTCAGGCTAGGGCTCCCCTAGCCTTCAGGCTAGGGCACCCCTAGGCTTTAGGCTAGGGCTCCCCTAGGCTTCAGGCTAGGGCTCCCCTAGCCTTCAGGCTAGGGCACCCCTAGGCTTTAGGCTAGGGCTCCCCGAGGCTAAGGCTAGGGCTCCCCTAGCCTTCAGGCTAGGGCACCCCTAGGCTTTAGGCTAGGGCTCCCCGAGGCTAAGGCTAGGGCTCCCCTAGCCTTCAGGCTAGGGCACCCCTAGGCTTTAGGCTAGGGCTCCCCGAGGCTAAGGCTAGGGCTCCCCTAGCCTTCAGGCTAGGGCACCCCTAGGCTTTAGGCTAGGGCTCCCCGAGGCTAAGGCTAGGGCTCCCCTAGCCTTCAGGCTAGGGCACCCCTAGGCTTTAGGCTAGGGCTCCCCGAGGCTAAGGCTAGGGCTCCCCTAGCCTTCAGGCTAGGGCACCCCTAGGCTTTAGGCTAGGGCTGCCCGAGGCTAAGGCTAGGGCTCCCCTAGCCTTCAGGCTAGGGCACCCCTAGGCTTTAGGCTAGGGCTCCCCGAGGCTAAGGCTAGGGCTCCCCTAGCCTTCAGGCTAGGGCACCCCTAGGCTTTAGGCTAGGGCTCCCCGAGGCTAAGGCTAGTGCTCCCCTAGCCTTCAGGCTAGGGCACCCCTAGGCTTTAGGCTAGGGCTCCCCAGGCTAAGGCTAGGGCTCCCCAACCTTCAGGCTAGGGCACCCCTAGGCTTTAGGCTCCCCTAGGCTAAGGCTAGGGCTCCCCTAGCCTTCAGGCTAGGGCACCCCTAGGCTTTGGTCTCCCCTAGGCTAAGGCTAGGGCTCCCCTAGACTTCAGGCTAGGGCACCCCTAGGCTTTGGGCTCCCCTAGGCTTCAGGCTAGGGCTCCCCTAGCCTTCAGGCTAGGGCACCCCTAGGCTTTAGGCTAGGGCTCCCCTAGGCTTCAGGCTAGGGCTCCCCTAGCCTTCAGGCTAGGGCACCCCTAGGCTTTAGGCTAGGGCTCCCCTAGGCTTCAGGCTAGGGCTCCCCTAGCCTTCAGGCTAGGGCACGCCTAGGCTTTAGGCTAGGGCTCCCCTAGGCTTCAGGCTAGGGCTCCCCTAGCCTTCAGGCTAGGGCACCCCTAGGCTTTAGGCTAGGGCTCCCCTAGGCTTCAGGCTAGGGCTCCCCTAGCCTTCAGGCTAGGGCACCCCTAGGCTTTAGGCTAGGGCTCCCCTAGGCTTCAGGCTAGGGCTCCCCTAGCCTTCAGGCTAGGGCACCCCTAGGCTTTAGGCTAGGGCTCCCCTAGGCTTCAGGCTAGGGCTCCCCTAGCCTTCAGGCTAGGGCACCCCTAGGCTTTAGGCTAGGGCTCCCCTAGGCTTCAGGCTAGGGCTCCCCTAGCCTTCAGGCTAGGGCACCCCTAGGCTTTAGGCTAGGGCTCCCCTAGGCTTCAGGCTAGGGCTCCCCTAGCCTTCAGGCTAGGGCACCCCTAGGCTTTAGGCTAGGGCTCCCCTAGGCTTCAGGCTAGGGCTCCCCTAGCCTTCAGGCTAGGGCACCCCTAGGCTTCAGGCTAGGGCTCCCCTAGGCTTCAGGCTAGGGCTCCCCTAGCCTTCAGGCTAGGGCACCCCTAGGCTTCAGGCTAGGGCTCCCCTAGGCTTCAGGCTAGGGCTCCCCTAGCCTTCAGGCTAGGGCAACCCAAGGCTTTAGGCTAGGGCTCCCCTAGGCTTCAGGCTAGGGCTCCCCTAGCCTTCAGGCTAGGGCACCCCTAGGCTTTAGGCTAGGGCTCCCCTAGGCTTCAGGCTAGGGCTCCCCTAGCCTTCAGGCTAGGGCACCCCTAGGCTTCAGGCTAGGGCTCCCCTAGGCTTCAGGCTAGGGCTCCCCTAGCCTTCAGGCTAGGGCACCCCTAGGCTTCAGGCTAGGGCTCCCCTAGGCTTCAGGCTAGGGCTCCCCTAGCCTTCAGGCTAGGGCACCCCTAGGCTTCAGGCTAGGGCTCCCCTAGGCTTCAGGCTAGGGCTCCCCTAGCCTTCAGGCTAGGGCACCCCTAGGCTTCAGGCTAGGGCTCCCCTAGGCTTCAGGCTAGGGCTCCCCTAGCCTTCAGGCTAGGGCACCCCTAGGCTTCAGGCTAGGGCTCCCCTACGCTTCAGGCTAGGGCTCCCCTAGCCTTCAGGCTAGGGCTCCCCTAGCCTTCAGGCTAGGGCACCCCTAGGCTTCAGGCTAGGGCTCCCCTAGGCTTCAGGCTAGGGCTCCCCTAGCCTTCAGGCTAGGGCACCCCTAGGCTTCAGGCTAGGGCTCCCCTAGGCTTCAGGCTAGGGCTCCCCTAGCCTTCAGGCTAGGGCACCCCTAGGCTTCAGGCTAGGGCTCCCCTAGGCTTCAGGCTAGGGCTCCCCTAGCCTTCAGGCTAGGGCACCCCTAGGCTTCAGGCTAGGGCTCCCCTAGGCTTCAGGCTAGGGCTCCCCTAGCCTTCAGGCTAGGGCACCCCTAGGCTTCAGGCTAGGGCTCCCCTAGGCTTCAGGCTAGGGCTCCCCTAGCCTTCAGGCTAGGGCACCCCTAGGCTTCAGGCTAGGGCTCCCCTAGGCTTCAGGCTAGGGCTCCCCTAGGCTTCAGGCTAGGGCTCCCCTAGCCTTCAGGCTAGGGCACCCCTAGGCTTCAGGCTAGGGCTCCCCTAGGCTTCAGGCTAGGGCTCCCCTAGCCTTCAGGCTAGGGCACCCCGAGGCTTCAGGCTAGGGCTCCCCTAGGCTTCAGGCTAGGGCTCCCCTAGCCTTCAGGCTAGGGCACCCCGAGGCTTCAGGCTAGGGCTCCCCTAGGCTTCAGGCTAGGGCTCCCCTAGCCTTCAGGCTAGGGCACCCCGAGGCTTCAGGCTAGGGCTCCCCTAGGCTTCAGGCTAGGGCTCCCCTAGCCTTCAGGCTAGGGCACCCCTAGGCTTCAGGCTAGGGCTCCCCTAGGCTTCAGGCTAGGGCTCCCCTAGCCTTCAGGCTAGGGCACCCCTAGGCTTCAGGCTAGGGCTCCCCTAGGCTTCAGGCTAGGGCTCCCCTAGCCTTCAGGCTAGGGCACCCCTAGGCTTCAGGCTAGGGCTCCCCTAGGCTTCAGGCTAGGGCTCCCCTAGCCTTCAGGCTAGGGCACCCCTAGGCTTCAGGCTAGGGCTCCCCTAGGCTTCAGGCTAGGGCTCCCCTAGCCTTCAGGCTAGGGCACCCCTAGGCTACAGGCTAGGGCTCCCCTAGGCTTCAGGCTAGGGCTCCCCTAGCCTTCAGGCTAGGGCACCCCTAGGCTTCAGGCTAGGGCTCCCCTAGGCTTCAGGCTAGGGCTCCCCTAGCCTTCAGGCTAGGGCACCCCTAGGCTTCAGGCTAGGGCTCCCCTAGGCTTCAGGCTAGGGCTCCCCTAGCCTTCAGGCTAGGGCACCCCTAGGCTTCAGGCTAGGGCTCCCCTAGCCTTCAGGCTAGGGCACCCCTAGGCTTCAGGCTAGGGCTCCCCTAGGCTTCAGGCTAGGGCTCCCCTAGCCTTCAGGCTAGGGCACCCCTAGGCTTCAGGCTAGGGCTCCCCTAGGCTTCAGGCTAGGGCTCCCCTAGCCTTCAGGCTAGGGCACCCCTAGGCTTCAGGCTAGGGCTCCCCTAGGCTTCAGGCTAGGGCTCCCCTAGCCTTCAGGCTAGGGCACCCCTAGGCTTCAGGCTAGGGCTCCCCTAGGCTTCAGGCTAGGGCTCCCCTAGCCTTCAGGCTAGGGCACCCCTAGGCTTCAGGCTAGGGCTCCCCTAGGCTTCAGGCTAGGGCTCCCCTAGCCTTCAGGCTAGGGCACCCCTAGGCTTCAGGCTAGGGCTCCCCTAGGCTTCAGGCTAGGGCTCCCCTAGCCTTCAGGCTAGGGCACCCCTAGGCTTCAGGCTAGGGCTCCCCTAGGCTTCAGGCTAGGGCTCCCCTAGCCTTCAGGCTAGGGCACCCCTAGGCTTCAGGCTAGGGCTCCCCTAGGCTTCAGGCTAGGGCTCCCCTAGGCTTCAGGCTAGGGCACCCCTAGGCTTCAGGCTAGGGCTCCCCTAGGCTTCAGGCTAGGGCTCCCCTAGCCTTCAGGCTAGGGCACCCCTAGGCTTCAGGCTAGGGCTCCCCTAGGCTTCAGGCTAGGGCTCCCCTAGCCTTCAGGCTAGGGCACCCCTAGGCTTCAGGCTAGGGCTCCCCTAGGCTTCAGGCTAGGGCTCCCCTAGCCTTCAGGCTAGGGCACCCCTAGGCTTCAGGCTAGGGCTCCCCTAGGCTTCAGGCTAGGGCTCCCCTAGCCTTCAGGCTAGGGCACCCCTAGGCTTCAGGCTAGGGCTCCCCTAGGCTTCAGGCTAGGGCTCCCCTAGCCTTCAGGCTAGGGCACCCCTAGGCTTCAGGCTAGGGCTCCCCTAGGCTTCAGGCTAGGGCTCCCCTAGCCTTCAGGCTAGGGCACCCCTAGGCTTCAGGCTAGGGCTCCCCTAGGCTTCAGGCTAGGGCTCCCCTAGCCTTCAGGCTAGGGCACCCCTAGGCTTCAGGCTAGGGCTCCCCTAGGCTTCAGGCTAGGGCTCCCCTAGCCTTCAGGCTAGGGCACCCCTAGGCTTCAGGCTAGGGCTCCCCTAGGCTTCAGGCTAGGGCTCCCCTAGCCTTCAGGCTAGGGCACCCCTAGGCTTCAGGCTAGGGCTCCCCTAGGCTTCAGGCTAGGGCTCCCCTAGCCTTCAGGCTAGGGCACCCCTAGGCTTCAGGCTAGGGCTCCCCTAGGCTTCAGGCTAGGGCACCCCTAGGCTTCAGGCTAGGGCTCCCCTAGGCTTCAGGCTAGGGCTCCCCTAGCCTTCAGGCTAGGGCACCCCTAGGCTTCAGGCTAGGGCTCCCCTAGGCTTCAGGCTAGGGCTCCCCTAGCCTTCAGGCTAGGGCACCCCTAGGCTTCAGGCTAGGGCTCCCCTAGGCTTCAGGCTAGGGCTCCCCTAGCCTTCAGGCTACGGCACCCCTAGGCTTCAGGCTAGGGCTCCCCTAGGCTTCAGGCTAGGGCTCCCCTAGCCTTCAGGCTAGGGCACCCCTAGGCTTCAGGCTAGGGCTCCCCTAGGCTTCAGGCTAGGGCTCCCCTAGCCTTCAGGCTAGGGCACCCCTAGGCTTCAGGCTAGGGCTCCCCTAGGCTTCAGGCTAGGGCTCCCCTAGCCTTCAGGCTAGGGCACCCCTAGGCTTCAGGCTAGGGCTCCCCTAGGCTTCAGGCTAGGGCTCCCCTAGCCTTCAGGCTAGGGCACCCCTAGGCTTCTGGCTAGGGCTCCCCTAGGCTTCAGGCTAGGGCTCCCCTAGCCTTCAGGCTAGGGCACCCCTAGGCTTCAGGCTAGGGCTCCCCTAGGCTTCAGGCTAGGGCCCCCCTAGCCTTCAGGCTAGGGCACCCCTAGGCTTCAGGCTAGGGCTCCCCAAGGCTTCAGGCTAGGGCTCCCCTAGCCTTCAGGCTAGGGCACCCCTAGGCTTCAGGCTAGGGCTCCCCTAGGCTTCAGGCTAGGGCTCCCCTAGCCTTCAGGCTAGGGCACCCCTAGGCTTCAGGCTAGGGCTCCCCTAGGCTTCAGGCTAGGGCTCCCCTAGCCTTCAGGCTAGGGCACCCCTAGGCTTCAGGCTAGGGCTCCCCTAGGCTTCAGGCTAGGGCTCCCCTAGCCTTCAGGCTAGGGCACCCCTAGGCTTCAGGCTAGGGCTCCCCTAGGCTTCAGGCTAGGGCTCCCCTAGCCTTCAGGCTAGGGCACCCCTAGGCTTCAGGCTAGGGCTCCCCTAGGCTTCAGGCTAGGGCTCCCCTAGCCTTCAGGCTAGGGCACCCCTAGGCTTCAGGCTAGGGCTCCCCTAGGCTTCAGGCTAGGGCTCCCCTAGCCTTCAGGCTAGGGCACCCCTAGGCTTCAGGCTAGGGCTCCCCTAGGCTTCAGGCTAGGGCTCCCCTAGCCTTCAGGCTAGGCCACCCCTAGGCTTCAGGCTAGGGCTCCCCTAGGCTTCAGGCTAGGGCTCCCCTAGCCTTCAGGCTAGGGCACCCCTAGGCTTCAGGCTAGGGCTCCCCTAGGCTTCAGGCTAGGGCTCCCCTAGCCTTCAGGCTAGGGCACCCCTAGGCTTCAGGCTAGGGCTCCCCTAGGCTTCAGGCTAGGGCTCCCCTAGCCTTCAGGCTAGGGCACCCCTAGGCTTCAGGCTAGGGCTCCCCAAGGCTTCAGGCTAGGGCTCCCCTAGCCTTCAGGCTAGGGCACCCCTAGGCTTCAGGCTAGGGCTCCCCAAGGCTTCAGGCTAGGGCTCCCCTAGCCTTCAGGCTAGGGCACCCCTAGGCTTCAGGCTAGGGCTCCCCTAGGCTTCAGGCTAGGGCTCCCCTAGCCTTCAGGCTAGGGCACCCCTAGGCTTCAGGCTAGGGCTCCCCTAGGCTTCAGGCTAGGGCTCCCCTAGCCTTCAGGCTAGGGCACCCCTAGGCTTCAGGCTAGGGCTCCCCTAGGCTTCAGGCTAGGGCTCCCCTAGCCTTCAGGCTAGGGCACCCCTAGGCTTCAGGCTAGGGCTCCCCTAGGCTTCAGGCTAGGGCTCCCCTAGCCTTCAGGCTAGGGCACCCCTAGGCTTCAGGCTAGGGCTCCCCTAGGCTTCAGGCTAGGGCTCCCCTAGCCTTCAGGCTAGGGCACCCCTAGGCTTCAGGCTAGGGCTCCCCTAGGCTTCAGGCTAGGGCTCCCCTAGCCTTCAGGCTAGGGCACCCCTAGGCTTCAGGCTAGGGCTCCCCTAGGCTTCAGGCTAGGGCTCCCCTAGCCTTCAGGCTAGGGCACCCCTAGGCTTCAGGCTAGGGCTCCCCTAGGCTTCAGGCTAGGGCTCCCCTAGCCTTCAGGCTAGGGCACCCCTAGGCTTCAGGCTAGGGCTCCCCTAGGCTTCAGGCTAGGGCTCCCCTAGCCTTCAGGCTAGGGCACCCCTAGGCTTCAGGCTAGGGCTCCCCTAGGCTTCAGGCTAGGGCTCCCCTAGCCTTCAGGCTAGGGCACCCCTAGGCTTCAGGCTAGGGCTCCCCTAGGCTTCAGGCTAGGGCTCCCCTAGGCTTCAGGCTAGGGCAGCCCTAGGCTTCAGGCTAGGGCTCCCCTAGGCTTCAGGCTAGGGCTCCCCTAGGCTTCAGGCTAGGGCAGCCCTAGGCTTCAGGCTAGGGCTCCCCTAGGCTTCAGGCTAGGGCTCCCCTAGCCTTCAGGCTAGGGCAGCCCTAGGCTTCAGGCTAGGGCTCCCCTAGGCTTCAGGCTAGGGCTCCCCTAGCCTTCAGGCTAGGGCAGCCCTAGGCTTCAGGCTAGGGCTCCCCTAGGCTTCAGGCTAGGGCTCCCCTAGCCTTCAGGCTAGGGCTCCCCTAGCCTTCAGGCTAGGGCAGCCCTAGGCTTCAGGCTAGGGCTCCCCTAGGCTTCAGGCTAGGGCTCCCCTAGCCTTCAGGCTAGGGCAGCCCTAGGCTTTAGGCTAGGGCTCCCCTAGGCTTCAGGCTAGGGCTCCCCTAGCCTTCAGGCTAGGGCAGCCCTAGGCTTTAGGCTAGGGCTCCCCTAGGCTTCAGGCTAGGGCTCCCCTAGCCTTCAGGCTAGGGCAGCCCTAGGCTTTAGGCTAGGGCTCCCCTAGGCTTCAGGCTAGGGCTCCCCTAGCCTTCAGGCTAGGGCAGCCCTAGGCTTTAGGCTAGGGCTCCCCTAGGCTTCAGGCTAGGGCTCCCTTAGCCTTCAGGCTAGGGCAGCCCTAGGCTTTAGGCTAGGGCTCCCCTAGGCTTCAGGCTAGGGCAGCCCTAGGCTTTAGGCTAGGGCTCCCCTAGGCTTCAGGCTAGGGCTCCCCTAGCCTTCAGGCTAGGGCAGCCCTAGGCTTTAGGCTAGGGCTCCCCTAGGCTTCAGGCTAGGGCTCCCCTAGCCTTCAGGCTAGGGCAGCCCGAGGCTTTAGGCTAGGGCTCCCCTAGGCTTCAGGCTAGGGCTCCCCTAGCCTTCAGGCTAGGGCAGCCCGAGGCTTTAGGCTAGGGCTCCCCTAGGCTTCAGGCTAGGGCTCCCCTAGCCTTCAGGCTAGGGCAGCCCGAGGCTTTAGGCTAGGGCTCCCCTAGGCTTCAGGCTAGGACTCCCCTAGCCTTCAGGCTAGGGCAGCCCGAGGCTTTAGGCTAGGGCTCCCCTAGGCTTCAGGCTAGGGCTCCCCTAGCCTTCAGGCTAGGGCAGCCCTAGGATTTAGGCTAGGGCTCCCCTAGGCTTCAGGCTAGGGCTCCCCTAGCCTTCAGGCTAGGGCAGCCCTAGGCTTTAGGCTAGGGCTCCCCTAGGCTTCAGGCTAGGGCTCCCCTAGCCTTCAGGCTAGGGCAGCCCTAGGCTTCAGGCTAGGGCTCCCCTAGCCTTCAGGCTAGGGCAGCCCTAGGCTTCAGGCTAGGGCTCCCCTAGGCTTCAGGCTAGGGCAGCCCTAGGCTTCAGGCTAGGGCTCCCCTAGCCTTCAGGCTAGGGCTCCCCTAGGCTTCAGGCTAGGGCTCCCCTAGGCTTCAGGCTAGGGCTCCCGTAGCCTTCAGGCTAGGGCTCCCCTAGGCTTCAGGCTAGGGCTCCCCTAGGCTTTAGGCTAGGGCTCCCCTAGGCTTCAGGCTAGGGCTCCCCTAGGCTTCAGGCTAGGGCTCCCCTAGGCTTTAGGCTAGGGCTCCCCTAGGCTTCAGGCTAGGGCTCCCCTAGGCTTCAGGCTAGGGCTCCCCTAGGCTTTAGGCTAGGGCTCCCCTAGCCTTCAGGCTAGGGCTCCCCTAGGCTTCAGGCTAGGGCTCCCCTAGGCTTTAGGCTAGGGCTCCCCTAGCCTTCAGGCTAGGGCTCCCCTAGGCTTCAGGCTAGGGCTCCCCTAGGCTTTAGGCTAGGGCTCCCCTAGCCTTCAGGCTAGGGCTCCCCTAGGCTTCAGTCTAGGGCTCCCCTAGGCTTTAGGCTAGGGCTCCCCTAGCCTTCAGGCTAGGGCTCCCCTAGGCTTCAGGCTAGGGCTCCCCTAGGCTTTAGGCTAGGGCTCCCCTAGCCTTCAGGCTAGGGCTCCCCTAGGCTTCAGGCTAGGGCTCCCCTAGGCTTTAGGCTAGGGCTCCCCTAGCCTTCAGGGTAGGGCTCCCCTAGGCTTCAGGCTAGGGCTCCCCTAGGCTTTAGGCTAGGGCTCCCCTAGCCTTCAGGCTAGGGCTCCCCTAGGCTTCAGGCTAGGGCTCCCCTAGGCTTTAGGCTAGGGCTCCCCTAGCCTTCAGGCTAGGGCTCCCCTAGGCTTCAGGCTAGGGCTCCCCTAGGCTTTAGGCTAGGGCTCCCCTAGCCTTCAGGCTAGGGCTCCCCTAGGCTTCAGGCTAGGGCTCCCCTAGGCTTTAGGCTAGGGCTCCCCTAGCCTTCAGGCTAGGGCTCCCCTAGGCTTCAGGCTAGGGCTCCCCTAGGCTTTAGGCTAGGGCTCCCCTAGCCTTCAGGCTAGGGCTCCCCTAGGCTTCAGGCTAGGGCTCCCCTAGGCTTTAGGCCAGGGCTCCCCTAGCCTTCAGGCTAGGGCTCCCCTAGGCTTCAGGCTAGGGCTCCCCTAGGCTTCAGGCTAGGGCTCCCCTAGCCTTCAGGCTAGGGCTCCCCTAGGCTTCAGGCTAGGGCTCCCCTAGGCTTTAGGCTAGGGCTCCCCTAGCCTTCAGGCTAGGGCTCCCCTAGGCTTCAGGCTAGGGCTCCCCTAGGCTTTAGGCTAGGGCTCCCCTAGCCTTCAGGCTAGGGCTCCCCTAGACTTCAGGCTAGGGCTCCCCTAGGCTTTAGGCTAGGGCTCCCCTAGCCTTCAGGCTAGGGCTCCCCTAGGCTTCAGGCTAGGGCTCCCCTAGGCTTTAGGCTAGGGCTCCCCTAGCCTTCAGGCTAGGGCTCCCCTAGGCTTCAGGCTAGGGCTCCCCTAGGCTTTAGGCTAGGGCTCCCCTAGCCTTCAGGCTAGGGCTCCCCTAGGCTTCAGGCTAGGGCTCCCCTAGGCTTTAGGCTAGGGCTCCCCTAGCCTTCAGGCTAGGGCACCCCTAGGCTTCAGGCTAGGGCTCCCCTAGGCTAAGGCTAGGCCTCCCCTAGCCTTCAGGCTAGGGCACCCCTAGGCTTCAGGCTCCCCTAGGCTAAGGCTAGGGCTCCCCTAGCCTTCAGGCTAGGGCACCCCTAGGCTTCAGGCTAGGGCTCCCCTAGGCTAAGGCTAGGGCTCCCCTAGCCTTCAGGCTAGGGCACCCCTAGGCTTCAGGCTCCCCTAGGCTAAGGCTAGGGCTCCCCTAGCATTCAGGCTAGGGCACCCCTAGGCTTCAGGCTAGGGCTCCCCTAGGCTAAGGCTAGGGCTCCCCTAGCCTTCAGGCTAGGGCACCCCTAGGCTTCAGGCTCCCCTAGGCTAAGGCTAGGGCTCCCCTAGCCTTCAGGCTAGGGCAACCCTAGGCTTCAGGCTAGGGCTCCCCTAGGCTAAGGCTAGGGCTCCCCTAGCCTTCAGGCTAGGGCACCCCTAGGCTTCAGGCTAGGGCTCCCCTAGGCTAAGGCTAGGGCTCGCCTAGCCTTCAGGCTAGGGCACCCCTAGGCTTCAGGCTAGGGCTCCCCTAGGCTAAGGCTAGGGCTCCCCTAGCCTTCAGGCTAGGGCACCCCTAGGCTTCAGGCTAGGGCTCCCCTAGCCTTCAGGCTAGGGCACCCCTAGGCTTCAGGCTAGGGCTCCCCTAGGCTAAGGCTAGGGCTCCCCTAGCCTTCAGGCTAGGGCACCCCTAGGCTTCAGGCTAGGGCTCCCTTGGCTAAGGCTAGGGCTCCCCTAGCCTTCAGGCTAGGGCACCC
Source organism: Tenrec ecaudatus (assembly GCF_050624435.1). NCBI lineage: Eukaryota > Metazoa > Chordata > Mammalia > Afrosoricida > Tenrecidae > Tenrec > Tenrec ecaudatus. The sequence goes on from NW_027457812.1 coordinate 30,732, forward strand.
CTAGGCTTCAGGCTAGGGCTCCCCTAGGCTAAGGCTAGGGCTCCCCTAGCCTTCAGGCTAGGGCACCCCTAGGCTTCAGGCTAGGGCTCCCCTAGGCTAAGGCTAGGGCTCCCCTAGCCTTCAGGCTAGGGCACCCCTAGGCTTCAGGCTAGGGCTCCCCTAGGCTAAGGCTAGGGCTCCCCTAGCCTTCAGGCTAGGGCACCCCTAGGCTTTAGGCTCCCCTAGGCTAAGGCTAGGGCTCCCCTAGCCTTCTGGCTAGGGCACCCCTAGGCTTCAGGCTAGGGCTCCCCTAGGCTAAGGCTAGGGCTCCCCTAGCCTTCAGGCTAGGGCACCCCTAGGCTTTAGGCTCCCCTAGGCTAAGGCTAGGGCTCCCCTAGCCTTCAGGCTAGGGCACCCCTAGGCTTCAGGCTAGGGCTCCCCTAGGCTAAGGCTAGGGCTCCCCTAGCCTTCAGGCTAGGGCACCCCTAGGCTTTAGGCTCCCCTAGGCTAAGGCTAGGGCTCCCCTAGCCTTCAGGCTAGGGCACCCCTAGGCTTCAGGCTAGGGCTCCCCTAGGCTAAGGCTAGGGCTCCCCTAGCCTTCAGGCTAGGGCACCCCTAGGCTTTAGGCTCCCCTAGGCTAAGGCTAGGGCTCCCCTAGCCTTCAGGCTAGGGCACCCCTAGGCTTTAGGCTCCCCTAGGCTAAGGCTAGGACTCCCCTAGCCTTCAGGCTAGGGCACCCCTAGGCTTCAGGCTAGGGCTCCCCTAGGCTAAGGCTAGGGCTCCCCTAGCCTTCAGGCTAGGGCACCCCTAGGCTTCAGGCTAGGGCTCCCCTAGGCTAAGGCTAGGGCTCCCCTAGCCTTCAGGCTAGGGCACCCCTAGGCTTCAGGCTAGGGCTCCCCTAGTCTAAGGCTAGGGCTCCCCTAGCCTTCAGGCTAGGGCACCCCTAGGCTTCAGGCTAGGGCTCCCCTAGGCTAAGGCTAGGGCTCCCCTAGCCTTCAGGCTAGGGCACCCCTAGGCTTCAGGCTAGGGCTCCCCTAGGCTAAGGCTAGGGCTCCCCTAGCCTTCAGGCTAGGGCACCCCTAGGCTTCAGGCTAGGGCTCCCCTAGGCTAAGCCTAGGGCTCCCCTAGCCTTCAGGCTAGGGCACCCCTAGGCTTCAGGCTAGGGCTCCCCTAGGCTAAGGCTAGGGCTCCCCTAGCCTTCAGGCTAGGGCACCCCTAGGCTTCAGGCTAGGGCTCCCCTAGGCTAAGGCTAGGGCTCCCCTAGGCTAAGGCTAGGGCACCCCTAGGCTTCAGGCTAGGGCTCCCCTAGGCTAAGGCTAGGGCTCCCCTAGGCTTCAGGCTAGGGCACCCCTAGGCTTCAGGCTAGGGCTCCCCTAGGCTAAGGCTAGGGCTACCCTAGGCTTCAGGCTAGGGCACCCCTAGGCTTCAGGCTAGGGCTCCCCTAGGCTAAGGCTAGGGCTCCCCTAGGCTTCAGGCTAGGGCAACCCTAGGCTTCAGGCTAGGGCTCCCCTAGGCTAAGGCTAGGGCTCCCCTAGGCTTCAGGCTAGGGCACCCCTTGGCTTCAGGCTAGGGCTCCCCTAGGCTAAGGCTAGGGCTCCCCTAGGCTTCAGGCTAGGGCACCCCTAGGCTTCAGGCTAGGGCTCCCCTAGGCTAAGGCTAGGGCTCCCCTAGGCTTCAGGCTAGGGCACCCCTAGGCTTCAGGCTAGGGCTCCCCTAGGCTAAGGCTAGGGCTCCCCTAGGCTTCAGGCTAGGGCACCCCTAGGCTTCAGGCAAGGGCTCCCCTAGGCTAAGGCTAGGGCTCCCCTAGGCTTCAGGCTAGGGCTCCCCTAGGCTTCAGGCTAGGGCTCCCCTAGCCTTCAGGCTAGGGCACCCCTAGGCTTTAGGCTAGGGCTCCCCTAGGCTTCAGGCTAGGGCTCCCCTAGCCTTCAGGCTAGGGCACCCCTAGGCTTCAGGCTAGGGCTTCCCTAGGCTTCAGGCTAGGGCTCCCCTAGCCTTCAGGCTAGGGCACACCTAGGCTTCAGGCTAGGGCTCCCCTAGGCTTCAGGCTAGGGCTCCCCTAGGCTTCAGGCTAGGGCACCCCTAGGCTTCAGGCTAGGGCTCCCCTAGGCTTCAGGCTAGGGCTCCCCTAGCCTTCAGGCTAGGGCACCCCTAGGCTTCAGGCTAGGGCTCCCCTAGCCTTCAGGCTAGGGCACCCCTAGGCTTCAGGCTAGGGCTCCCCTAGGCTTCAGGCTAGGGCTCCCCTAGCCTTCAGGCTAGGGCACCCCTAGGCTTCAGGCTAGGGCTCCCCTAGGCTTCAGGCTAGGGCTCCCCTAGCCTTCAGGCTAGGGCACCCCTAGGCTTCAGGCTAGGGCTCCCCTAGGCTTCAGGCTAGGGCTCCCCTAGCCTTCAGGCTAGGGCACCCCTAGGCTTCAGGCTAGGGCTCCCCTAGGCTTCAGGCTAGGGCTCCCATAGCCTTCAGGCTAGGGCACCCCTAGGCTTCAGGCTAGGGCTCCCCTAGGCTTCAGGCTAGGGCTCCCCTAGCCTTCAGGCTAGGGCACCCCTAGGCTTCAGGCTAGGGCTCCCCTAGGCTTCAGGCTAGGGCTCCCCTAGCCTTCAGGCTAGGGCACCCCTAGGCTTCAGGCTAGGGCTCCCCTAGGCTTCAGGCTAGGGCTCCCCTAGCCTTCAGGCTAGGGCACCCCTAGGCTTCAGGCTAGGGCTCCCCTAGGCTTCAGGCTAGGGCACCCCTAGGCTTCAGGCTAGGGCTCCCCTAGGCTTCAGGCTAGGGCTCCCCTAGCCTTCAGGCTAGGGCACCCCTAGGCTTCAGGCTAGGGCTCCCCTAGGCTTCAGGCTAGGGCTCCCCTAGCCTTCAGGCTAGGGCACCCCTAGGCTTCAGGCTAGGGCTCCCCTAGGCTTCAGGCTAGGGCTCCCCTAGCCTTCAGGCTAGGGCACCCCTAGGCTTCAGGCTAGGGCTCCCCTAGGCCTCAGGCTAGGGCTCCCCTAGCCTTCAGGCTAGGGCACCCCTAGGCTTCAGGCTAGGGCTCCCCTAGGCTTCAGGCTAGGGCTCCCCTAGCCTTCAGGCTAGGGCACCCCTAGGCTTCAGGCTAGGGCTCCCCTAGGCTTCAGGCTAGGGCTCCCCTAGCCTTCAGGCTAGGGCACCCCTAGGCTTCAGGCTAGGGCTCCCCTAGGCTTCAGGCTAGGGCTCCCCTAGCCTTCAGGCTAGGGCACCCCTAGGCTTCAGGCTAGGGCTCCCCTAGGCTTCAGGCTAGGGCTCCCCTAGCCTTCAGGCTAGGGCACCCCTAGGCTTCAGGCTAGGGCTCCCCTAGGCTTCAGGCTAGGGCTCCCCTAGCCTTCAGGCTAGGGCACCCCTAGGCTTCAGGCTAGGGCTCCCCTAGGCTTCAGGCTAGGGCTCCCCTAGCCTTCAGGCTAGGGCACCCCTAGGCTTCAGGCTAGGGCTCCCCTAGGCTTCAGGCTAGGGCTCCCCTAGCCTTCAGGCTAGGGCACCCCTAGGCTTCAGGCTAGGGCTCCCCTAGGCTTCAGGCTAGGGCTCCCCTAGCCTTCAGGCTAGGGCACCCCTAGGCTTCTGGCTAGGGCTCCCCTAGGCTTCAGGCTAGGGCTCCCCTAGCCTTCAGGCTAGGGCACCCCTAGGCTTCAGGCTAGGGCTCCCCTAGGCTTCAGGCTAGGGCTCCCCTAGCCTTCAGGCTAGGGCACCCCTAGGCTTCAGGCTAGGGCTCCCCTAGGCTTCAGGCTAGGGCTCCCCTAGCCTTCAGGCTAGGGCACCCCTAGGCTTCAGGCTAGGGCTCCCCTAGGCTTCAGGCTAGGGCTCCCCTAGCCTTCAGGCTAGGGCACCCCTAGGCTTCAGGCTAGGGCTCCCCTAGGCTTCAGGCTAGGGCTCCCCTAGCCTTCAGGCTAGGGCACCCCTAGGCTTCAGGCTAGGGCTCCCCTAGGCTTCAGGCTAGGGCTCCCCTAGCCTTCAGGCTAGGGCACCCCTAGGCTTCAGGCTAGGGCTCCCCTAGGCTTCAGGCTAGGGCTCCCCTAGCCTTCAGGCTAGGGCACCCCTAGGCTTCAGGCTAGGGCTCCCCTAGGCTTCAGGCTAGGGCTCCCCTAGCCTTCAGGCTAGGGCACCCCTAGGCTTCAGGCTAGGGCTCCCCTAGGCTTCAGGCTAGGGCTCCCCTAGCCTTCAGGCTAGGGCACCCCTAGGCTTCAGGCTAGGGCTCCCCTAGGCTTCAGGCTAGGGCTCCCCTAGCCTTCAGGCTAGGGCACCCCTAGGCTTCAGGCTAGGGCTGCCCTAGGCTTCAGGCTAGGGCTCCCCTAGGCTTCAGGCTAGGGCTCCCCTAGCCTTCAGGCTAGGGCACCCCTAGGCTTCAGGCTAGGGCTCCCCTAGGCTTCAGGCTAGGGCTCCCCTAGCCTTCAGGCTAGGGCACCCCTAGGCTTCAGGCTAGGGCTCCCCTAGGCTTCAGGCTAGGGCTCCCCTAGCCTTCAGGCTAGGGCACCCCTAGGCTTCAGGCTAGGGCTCCCCTAGGCTTCAGGCTAGGGCTCCCCTAGCCTTCAGGCTAGGGCACCCCTAGGCTTCAGGCTAGGGCTCCCCTAGGCTTCAGGCTAGGGCTCCCCTAGCCTTCAGGCTAGGGCACCCCTAGGCTTCAGGCTAGGGCTCCCCTAGGCTTCAGGCTAGGGCTCCCCTAGCCTTCAGGCTAGGGCACCCCTAGGCTTCAGGCTAGGGCTCCCCTAGGCTTCAGGCTAGGGCTCCCCTAGCCTTCAGGCTAGGGCACCCCTAGGCTTCAGGCTAGGGCTCCCCTAGGCTTCAGGCTAGGGCTCCCCTAGCCTTCAGGCTAGGGCACCCCTAGGCTTCAGGCTAGGGCTCCCCTAGGCTTCAGGCTAGGGCTCCCCTAGCCTTCAGGCTAGGGCACCCCTAGGCTTCAGGCTAGGGCTCCCCTAGGCTTCAGGCTAGGGCTCCCCTAGCCTTCAGGCTAGGGCACCCCTAGGCTTCAGGCTAGGGCTCCCCTAGGCTTCAGGCTAGGGCTCCCCTAGCCTTCAGGCTAGGGCACCCCTAGGCTTCAGGCTAGGGCTCCCCTAGGCTTCAGGCTAGGGCTCCCCTAGCCTTCAGGCTAGGGCACCCCTAGGCTTCAGGCTAGGGCTCCCCTAGGCTTCAGGCTAGGGCTCCCCTAGCCTTCAGGCTAGGGCACCCCTAGGCTTCAGGCTAGGGCTCCCCTAGGCTTCAGGCTAGGGCTCCCCTAGGCTTCAGGCTAGGGCAGCCCTAGGCTTCAGGCTAGGGCTCCCCTAGGCTTCAGGCTAGGGCAACCCTAGGCTTCAGGCTAGGGCAGCCCTAGGCTTCAGGCTAGGGCTCCCCTAGGCTTCAGGCTAGGGCTCCCCTAGCCTTCAGGCTAGGGCAGCCCTAGGCTTCAGGCTAGGGCTCCCCTAGGCTTCAGGCTAGGGCTCCCCTAGCCTTCAGGCTAGGGCAGCCCTAGGCTTCAGGCTAGGGCTCCCCTAGGCTTCAGGCTAGGGCTCCCCTAGCCTTCAGGCTAGGGCAGCCCTAGGCTTCAGGCTAGGGCTCCCCTAGGCTTCAGGCTAGGGCTCCCCTAGCCTTCAGGCTAGGGCAGCCCTAGGCTTCAGGCTAGGGCTCCCCTAGGCTTCAGGCTAGGGCTCCCCTAGCCTTCAGGCTAGGGCAGCCCTAGGCTTCAGGCTAGGGCTCCCCTAGGCTTCAGGCTAGGGCTCCCCTAGCCTTCAGGCTAGGGCAGCCCTAGGCTTTAGGCTAGGGATCCCCTAGGCTTCAGGCTAGGGCTCCCCTAGCCTTCAGGCTAGGGCAGCCCTAGGCTTTAGGCTAGGGCTCCCCTAGGCTTCAGGCTAGGGCTCCCCTAGCCTTCAGGCTAGGGCAGCCCTAGGCTTTAGGCTAGGGCTCCCCTAGGCTTCAGGCTAGGGCTCCCCTAGCCTTCAGGCTAGGGCAGCCCTAGGCTTTAGGCTAGGGCTCCCCTAGGCTTCAGGCTAGGGCTCCCTTAGCCTTCAGGCTAGGGCAGCCCTAGGCTTTAGGCTAGGGCTCCCCTAGGCTTCAGGCTAGGGCTCCCCTAGCCTTCAGGCTAGGGCAGCCCTAGGCTTTAGGCTAGTGCTCCCCTAGGCTTCAGGCTAGGGCTCCCCTAGCCTTCAGGCTAGGGCAGCCCTAGGCTTTAGGCTAGGGCTCCCCTAGGCTTCAGGCTAGGGCTCCCCTAGCCTTCAGGCTAGGGCAGCCCTAGGCTTTAGGCTAGGGCTCCCCTAGGCTTCAGGCTAGGGCTCCCCTAGCCTTCAGGCTAGGGCAGCCCTAGGCTTTAGGCTAGGGCTCCCCAAGGCTTCAGGCTAGGGCTCCCCTAGCCTTCAGGCTAGGGCAGCCCGAGGCTTTAGGCTAGGGCTCCCCTAGGCTTCAGGCTAGGGCTCCCCTAGCCTTCAGGCTAGGGCAGCCCGAGGCTTTAGGCTAGGGCTCCCCTAGGCTTCAGGCTAGGACTCCCCTAGCCTTCAGGCTAGGGCAGCCCGAGGCTTTAGGCTAGGGCTCCCCTAGGCTTCAGGCTAGGGCTCCCCTAGCCTTCAGGCCAGGGCAGCCCTAGGATTTAGGCTAGGGCTCCCCTAGGCTTCAGGCTAGGGCTCCCCTAGCCTTCAGGCTAGGGCAGCCCTAGGCTTTAGGCTAGGGCTCCCCTAGGCTTCAGGCTAGGGCTCCCCTAGCCTTCAGGCTAGGGCAGCCCTAGGCTTCAGGCTAGGGCTCCCCTAGCCTTCAGGCTAGGGCAGCCCTAGGCTTCAGGCTAGGGCTCCCCTAGCCTTCAGGCTAGGGCTCCCCTAGGCTTCAGGCTAGGGCAGCCCTAGGCTTCAGGCTAGGGCTCCCCTAGCCTTCAGGCTAGGGCTCCCCTAGGCTTCAGGCTAGGGCTCCCCTAGGCTTCAGGCTAGGGCTCCCGTAGCCTTCAGGCTAGGGCTCCCCTAGGCTTCAGGCTAGGGCTCCCCTAGGCTTTAGGCTAGGGCTCCCCTAGGCTTCAGGCTAGGGCTCCCCTAGGCTTTAGGCTAGGGCTCCCCTAGGCTTCAGGCTAGGGCTCCCCTAGGCTTCAGGCTAGGGCTCCCCTAGGCTTTAGGCTAGGGCTCCCCTAGCCTTCAGGCTAGGGCTCCCCTAGGCTTCAGGCTAGGGCTCCCCTAGGCTTTAGGCTAGGGCTCCCCTAGCCTTCAGGCTAGGGCTCCCCTAGGCTTCAGGCTAGGGCTCCCCTAGGCTTTAGGCTAGGGCTCCCCTAGCCTTCAGGCTAGGGCTCCCCTAGGCTTCAGTCTAGGGCTCCCCTAGGCTTTAGGCTAGGGCTCCCCTAGCCTTCAGGCTAGGGCTCCCCTAGGCTTCAGGCTAGGGCTCCCCTAGGCTTTAGGCTAGGGCTCCCCTAGCCTTCAGGCTAGGGCTCCCCTAGGCTTCAGGCTAGGGCTCCCCTAGGCTTTAGGCTAGGGCTCCCCTAGCCTTCAGGGTAGGGCTCCCCTAGGCTTCAGGCTAGGGCTCCCCTAGGCTTTAGGCTAGGGCTCCCCTAGCCTTCAGGCTAGGGCTCCCCTAGGCTTCAGGCTAGGGCTCCCCTAGGCTTTAGGCTAGGGCTCCCCTAGCCTTCAGGCTAGGGCTCCCCTAGGCTTCAGGCTAGGGCTCCCCTAGGCTTTAGGCTAGGGCTCCCCTAGCCTTCAGGCTAGGGCTCCCCTAGGCTTCAGGCTAGGGCTCCCCTAGGCTTTAGGCTAGGGCTCCCCTAGCCTTCAGGCTAGGGCTCCCCTAGGCTTCAGGCTAGGGCTCCCCTAGGCTTTAGGCTAGGGCTCCCCTAGCCTTCAGGCTAGGGCTCCCCTAGGCTTCAGGCTAGGGCTCCCCTAGGCTTTAGGCCAGGGCTCCCCTAGCCTTCAGGCTAGGGCTCCCCTAGGCTTCAGGCTAGGGCTCCCCTAGGCTTCAGGCTAGGGCTCCCCTAGCCTTCAGGCTAGGGCTCCCCTAGGCTTCAGGCTAGGGCTCCCCTAGGCTTTAGGCTAGGGCTCCCCTAGCCTTCAGGCTAGGGCTCCCCTAGGCTTCAGGCTAGGGCTCCCCTATGCTTTAGGCTAGGGCTCCCCTAGCCTTTAGGCTAGGGCTCCCCTAGGCTTCAGGCTAGGGCTCCCCTAGGCTTTAGGCTAGGGCTCCCCTAGCCTTCAGGCTAGGGCTCCCCTAGGCTTCAGGCTAGGGCTCCCCTAGGCTTTAGGCTAGGGCTCCCCTAGCCTTCAGGCTAGGGCTCCCCTAGGCTTCAGGCTAGGGCTCCCCTAGGCTTTAGGCTAGGGCTCCCCTAGCCTTCAGGCTAGGGCTCCCCTAGGCTTCAGGCTAGGGCTCCCCTAGGCTTTAGGCTAGGGCTCCCCTAGCCTTCAGGCTAGGGCACCCCTAGGCTTCAGGCTAGGGCTCCCCTAGGCTAAGGCTAGGGCTCCCCTAGCCTTCAGGCTAGGGCACCCCTAGGCTTCAGGCTCCCCTAGGCTAAGGCTAGGGCTCCCCTAGCCTTCAGGCTAGGGCACCCCTAGGCTTCAGGCTAGGGCTCCCCTAGGCTAAGGCTAGGGCTCCCCTAGCCTTCAGGCTAGGGCACCCCTAGGCTTCAGGCTAGGGCTCCCCTAGGCTAAGGCTAGGGCTCCCCTAGCCTTCAGGCTAGGGCACCCCTAGGCTTCAGGCTAGGGCTCCCTTGGCTAAGGCTAGGGCTCCCCTAGCCTTCAGGCTAGGGCACCCCTAGGCTTCAGGCTAGGGCTCCCCTAGGCTAAGGCTAGGGCTCCCCTAGCCTTCAGGCTAGGGCACCCCTAGGCTTCAGGCTAGGGCTCCCCTAGGCTAAGGCTAGGGCTCCCCTAGCCTTCAGGCTAGGGCACCCCTAGGCTTCAGGCTAGGGCTCCCCTAGGCTAAGGCTAGGGCTCCCCTAGCCTTCAGGCTAGGGCACCCCTAGGCTTTAGGCTCCCCTAGGCTAAGGCTAGGGCTCCCCTAGCCTTCTGGCTAGGGCACCCCTAGGCTTCAGGCTAGGGCTCCCCTAGGCTAAGGCTAGGGCTCCCCTAGCCTTCAGGCTAGGGCACCCCTAGGCTTTAGGCTCCCCTAGGCTAAGGCTAGGGCTCCCCTAGCCTTCAGGCTAGGGCACCCCTAGGCTTCAGGCTAGGGCTCCCCTAGGCTAAGGCTAGGGCTCCCCTAGCCTTCAGGCTAGGGCACCCCTAGGCTTTAGGCTCCCCTAGGCTAAGGCTAGGGCTCCCCTAGCCTTCAGGCTAGGGCACCCCTAGGCTTCAGGCTAGGGCTCCCCTAGGCTAAGGCTAGGGCTCCCCTAGCCTTCAGGCTAGGGCACCCCTAGGCTTTAGGCTCCCCTAGGCTAAGGCTAGGGCTCCCCTAGCCTTCAGGCTAGGGCACCCCTAGGCTTTAGGCTCCCCTAGGCTAAGGCTAGGACTCCCCTAGCCTTCAGGCTAGGGCACCCCTAGGCTTCAGGCTAGGGCTCCCCTAGGCTAAGGGTAGGGCTCCCCTAGCCTTCAGGCTAGGGCACCCCTAGGCTTCAGGCTAGGGCTCCCCTAGGCTAAGGCTAGGGCTCCCCTAGCCTTCAGGCTAGGGCACCCCTAGGCTTCAGGCTAGGGCTCCCCTAGTCTAAGGCTAGGGCTCCCCTAGCCTTCAGGCTAGGGCACCCCTAGGCTTCAGGCTAGGGCTCCCCTAGGCTAAGGCTAGGGCTCCCCTAGCCTTCAGGCTAGGGCACCCCTAGGCTTCAGGCTAGGGCTCCCCTAGGCTAAGGCTAGGGCTCCCCTAGCCTTCAGGCTAGGGCACCCCTAGGCTTCAGGCTAGGGCTCCCCTAGGCTAAGCCTAGGGCTCCCCTAGCCTTCAGGCTAGGGCACCCCTAGGCTTCAGGCTAGGGCTCCCCTAGGCTAAGGCTAGGGCTCCCCTAGCCTTCAGGCTAGGGCACCCCTAGGCTTCAGGCTAGGGCACCCCTAGGCTTCAGGCTAGGGCTCCCCTAGGCTAAGGCTAGGGCTCCCCTAGGCTAAGGCTAGGGCACCCCTAGGCTTCAGGCTAGGGCTCCCCTAGGCTAAGGCTAGGGCTCCCCTAGGCTTCAGGCTAGGGCACCCCTAGGCTTCAGGCTAGGGCTCCCCTAGGCTAAGGCTAGGGCTCCCCTAGGCTTCAGGCTAGGGCACCCCTAGGCTTCAGGCTAGGGCTCCCCTAGGCTAAGGCTAGGGCTCCCCTAGGCTTCAGGCTAGGGCAACCCTAGGCTTCAGGCTAGGGCTCCCCTAGGCTAAGGCTAGGGCTCCCCTAGGCTTCAGGCTAGGGCACCCCTTGGCTTCAGGCTAGGGCTCCCCTAGGCTAAGGCTAGGGCTCCCCTAGGCTTCAGGCTAGGGCACCCCTAGGCTTCAGGCTAGGGCTCCCCTAGGCTAAGGCTAGGGCTCCCCTAGGCTTCAGGCTAGGGCACCCCTAGGCTTCAGGCTAGGGCTCCCCTAGGCTAAGGCTAGGGCTCCCCTAGGCTTCAGGCTAGGGCACCCCTAGGCTTCAGGCAAGGGCTCCCCTAGGCTAAGGCTAGGGCTCCCCTAGGCTTCAGGCTAGGGCACCCCTAGGCTTCAGGCTAGGGCTCCCCTAGGCTAAGGCTAGGGCTCCCCTAGGCTTCAGGCCAGGGCACCCCTAGGCTTCAGGCTAGGGCTCCCCTAGGCTAAGGCTAGGGCTCCCCTAGGCTTCAGGCTAGGGCACCCCTAGGCTTCAGGCTAGGGCTCCCCTAGGCTAAGGCTAGGGCTCCCCTAGGCTTCAGGCTAGGGCACCCCTAGGCTTCAGGCTAGGGCTCCCCTAGGCTAAGGCTAGGGCTCCCCTAGGCTTCAGGCTAGGGCACCCCTAGGCTTCAGGCTAGGGCTCCCCTAGGCTAAGGCTAGGGCTCCCCTAGGCTTCAGGCTAGGGCACCCCTAGGCTTCAGGCTAGGGCTCCCCTAGGCTAAGGCTAGGGCTCCCCTAGGCTTCAGGCTAGGGCACCCCTAGGCTTCAGGCTAGGGCTCCCCTAGGCTAAGGCTAGGGCTCCCCTAGGCTTCAGGCTAGGGCACCCCTAGGCTTCAGGCTAGGGCTCCCCTAGGCTAAGGCTAGGGCTCCCCTAGGCTTCAGGCTAGGGCACCCCTAGGCTTCAGGCTAGGGCTCCCCTAGGCTAAGTCTAGGGCTCCCCTAGGCTGCAGGCTAGGGCACCCCTAGGCTTCAGGCTAGGGCTCCCCTAGGCTAAGGCTAGGGCTCCCCTAGGCTTCAGGCTAGGGCACCCCTAGGCTTCGGGCTCCCCTAGGCTAAGGCTAGGGCTCCCCTAGCCTTCAGGCTAGGGCACCCCTAGGCTTCGGGCTCCCCTAGGCTAAGGCTAGGGCTCCCCTAGCCTTCAGGCTAGGGCACCCCTAGGCTTCGGGCTCCCCTAGGCTAAGGCTAGGGCTCCCCTAGCCTTCAGGCTAGGGCACCCCTAGGCTTTAGGCTCCCCTAGGCTAAGGCTAGGGCTCCCCTAGCCTTCAGGCTAGGGCTCCCCTAGGCTTTAGGCTCCCCTAGGCTAAGGCTAGGACTCCCCTAGCCTTCAGGCTAGGGCACCCCTAGGCTTCAGGCTAGGGCTCCCCTAGGCTAAGGCTAGGGCTCCCCTAGCCTTCAGGCTAGGGCACCCCTAGGCTTCAGGCTAGGGCTCCCCTAGGCTAAGGCTAGGGCTCCCCTAGCCTTCAGGCTAGGGCACCCCTAGGCTTCAGGCTAGGGCTCCCCTAGGCTAAGGCTAGGGCTCCCCTAGCCTTCAGGCTAGGGCACCCCTAGGCTTCAGGCTAGGGCTCCCCTAGTCTAAGGCTAGGGCTCCCCTAGCCTTCAGGCTAGGGCACCCCTAGGCTTCAGGCTAGGGCTCCCCTAGGCTAAGGCTAGGGCTCCCCTAGCCTTCAGGCTAGGGCACCCCTAGGCTTCAGGCTAGGGCTCCCCTAGGCTAAGGCTAGGGCTCCCCTAGCCTTCAGGCTAGGGCACCCCTAGGCTTCAGGCTAGGGCTCCCCTAGGCAAAGCCTAGGGCTCCCCAAGCCTTCAGGCTAGGGCACCCCTAGGCTTCAGGCTAGGGCTCCCCTAGGCTAAGGCTAGGGCTCCCCTAGCCTTCAGGCTAGGGCACCCCTAGGCTTCAGGCTAGGGCTCCCCTAGGCTAAGGCTAGGGCTCCCCTAGGCTTCAGGCTAGGGCACCCCTAGGCTTCAGGCTAGGGCTCCCCTAGGCTAAGGCTAGGGCTCCCCTAGGCTTCAGGCTAGGGCACCCCTAGGCTTCAGGCTAGGGCTCCCCTAGGCTAAGGCTAGGGCTCCCCTAGGCTTCAGGCTAGGGCACCCCTAGGCTTCAGGCTAGGGTTCCCCTAGGCTAAGGCTAGGGCTCCCCTAGGCTTCAGGCTAGGGCACCCCTAGGCTTCAGGCTAGGGCTCCCCTAGGCTAAGGCTAGGGCTCCCCTAGGCTTCAGGCTAGGGCACCCCTAGGCTTCAGGCTAGGGCTCCCCTAGGCTAAGGCTAGGGCTCCCCTAGGCTTCAGGCTAGGGCACCCCTAGGCTTCAGGCTAGGGCTCCCCTAGGCTAAGGCTAGGGCTCCCCTAGGCTTCAGGCTAGGGCACCCCTAGGCTTCAGGCTAGGGCTCCCCTAGGCTAAGGCTAGGGCTCCCCTAGGCTTCAGGCTAGGGCACCCCTAGGCTTCAAGCTAGGGCTCCCCTAGGCTAAGGCTAGGGCTCCCCTAGGCTTCAGGCTAGGGCACCCCTAGGCTTCAGGCTAGGGCTCCCCTAGGCTAAGGCTAGGGCTCCCCTAGGCTTCAGGCTAGGGCACCCCTAGGCTTCAGGCTAGGGCTCCCCTAGGCTAAGGCTAGGGCTCCCCTAGGCTTCAGGCTAGGGCACCCCTAGGCTTCAGGCTAGGGCTCCCCTAGGCTAAGGCTAGGGCTCCCCTAGGCTTCACGCTAGGGCACCCCTAGGCTTCAGGCTAGGGCTCCCCTAGGCTAAGGCTAGGGCTCCCCTAGGCTTCAGGTTAGGGCACCCCTAGGCTTCAGGCTAGGGCTCCCCTAGGCTAAGGCTAGGGCTCCCCTAGGCTTCAGGCTAGGGCACCCCTAGGCTTCAGGCTAGGGCTCCCCTAGGCTAAGGCTAGGGCTCCCCTAGGCTTCAGGCTAGGGCACCCCTAGGCTTCAGGCTAGGGCTCCCCTAGGCTAAGGCTAGGGCTCCCCTAGGCTTCAGGCTAGGGCACCCCTAGGCTTCAGGCTAGGGCTCCCCTAGGCTAAGGCTAGGGCTCCCCTAGGCTTCAGGCTAGGGCACCCCTAGGCTTCAGGCTAGGGCTCCCCTAGGCTAAGGCTAGGGCTCCCCTAGGCTTAAGGCTAGGGCACCCCTAGGCTTCAGGCTAGGGCTCCCCTAGGCTAAGGCTAGGGCTCCCCTAGGCTTCAGGTTAGGGCACCCCTAGGGTTCGGGCTCCCCTAGGCTAAGGCTAGGGCTCCCCTAGCCTTCAGGCTAGGGCACCCCTAGGCTTCGGGCTCCCCTAGGCTAAGGCTAGGGCTCCCCTAGCCTTCCGGCTAGGGCACCCCTAGGCTTCGGGCTCCCCTAGGCTAAGGCTAGGGCTCCCCTAGCCTTCAGGCTAGGGCACCCCTAGGCTTCGGGCTCCCCTAGGCTAAGGCTAGGGCTCCCCTAGCCTTCAGGCTAGGGCACCCCTAGGCTTCGGGCTCCCCTAGGCTAAGGCTAGGGCTCCCCTAGCCTTCAGGCTAGGGCACCCCTAGGCTTCGGGCTCCCCTAGGGTAAGGCTAGGGCTCCCCTAGCCTTCAGGCTAGGGCACCCCTAGGCTTTAGGCTCCCCTAGGCTAAGGGTAGGGCTCCCCTAGCTTCAGGCTAGGGCACCCCTAGGCTTCAGGCTAGGGCTCCCCTAGGCTAAGGCTAGGGCTCCCCTAGCCTTCAGGCTAGGGCACCCCTAGGCTTTAGGCTCCCCTAGGCTAAGGCTAGGGCTCCCCTAGCCTTCAGGCTAGGGCACCCCTAGGCTTTAGGCTCCCCTAGGCTAAGGCTAGGACTCCCCTAGCCTTCAGGCTAGGGCACCCCTAGGCTTCAGGCTAGGGCTCCCCTAGGCTAAGGCTAGGGCTCCCCTAGCCTTCAGGCTAGGGCACCCCTAGGCTTCAGGCTAGGGCTCCCCTAGGCTAAGGCTAGGGCTCCCCTAGCCTTCAGGCTAGGGCACCCCTAGGCTTCAGGCTAGGGCTCCCCTAGGCTAAGGCTAGGGCTCCCCTAGCCTTCAGGCTAGGGCACCCCTAGGCTTCAGGCTAGGGCTCCCCTAGGCTAAGGCTAGGGCTCCCCTAGCCTTCAGGCTAGGGCACCCCTAGGCTTCAGGCTAGGGCTCCCCTAGGCTAAGGCTAGGGCTCCCCTAGCCTTCAGGCTAGGGCACCCCTAGGCTTCAGGCTAGGGCTCCCCTAGGCTAAGGCTAGGGCTCCCCTAGCCTTCAGGCTAGGGCACCCCTAGGCTTCAGGCTAGGGCTCCCCTAGGCTAAGGCTAGGGCTCCCCTAGCCTTCAGGCTAGGGCACCCCAAGGCTTCAGGCTAGGGCTCCCCTAGGCTAAGGCTAGGGCTCCCCTAGCCTTCAGGCTAGGGCACCCCTAGGCTTCAGGCTAGGGCTCCCCTAGGCTAAGCCTTGGGCTCCCCTAGCCTTCAGGCTAGGGCACCCCTAGGCTTCAGGCTAGGGCTCCCCTAGGCTAAGGCTAGGGCTCCCCTAGCCTTCAGGCTAGGGCACCCCTAGGCTTCAGGCTAGGGCTCCCCTAGGCTAAGGCTAGGGCTCCCCTAGGCTTCAGGCTAGGGCACTCCTAGGCTTCAGGCTAGGGCTCCCCTAGGCTAAGGCTAGGGCTCCCCTAGGCTTCAGGCTAGGGCACCCCTAGGCTTCAGGCTAGGGCTCCCCTAGGCTAAGGCTAGGGCTCCCCTAGGCTTCAGGCTAGGGCACCCCTAGGCTTCAGGCTAGGGCTCCCCTAGGCTAAGGCTAGGGCTCCCCTAGGCTTCAGGCTAGGGCACCCCTAGGCTTCAGGCTATGCTCCCCTAGGCTAAGGCTAGGGCTCCCCTAGGCTTCAGGCTAGGGCACCCCTAGGCTTCAGGCTAGGGCTCCCCTAGGCTAAGGCTAGGGCTCCCCTAGGCTTCAGGCTAGGGCACCCCTATTCTTCAGGCTAGGGCTCCCCTAGGCTAAGGCTAGGGCTCCCCTAGGCTTCAGGCTAGGGCACCCCTAGGCTTCAGGCTAGGGCTCCCCTAGGCTAAGGCTAGGGCTCCCCTAGGCTTCAGGCTAGGGCACCCCTAGGGTTCAGGCTAGGGCTCCCCTAGGCTAAGGCTAGGGCTCCCCTAGGCTTCAGGCTAGGGCACCCCTAGGCTTCAGGCTAGGGCTCCCCTAGGCTAAGGCTAGGGCTCCCCTAGGCTTCAGGCTAGGGCACCCCTAGGCTTCAGGCTAGGGCTCCCCTAGGCTTAGGCTAGGGCTCCCCTAGGCTTCAGGCTAGGGAACCCCTAGGCTTCAGGCTAGGGCTCCCCTAGGCTAAGGCTAGGGCTCCCCTAGGCTTCAGGCTAGGGCACCCCTAGGCTTCAGGCTAGGGCTCCCCTAGGCTAAGGCTAGGGCTCCCCTAGGCTTCAGGCTAGGGCACCCCTAGGCTTCAGGCTAGGGCTCCCCTAGGCTAAGGCTAGGGTTCCCCTAGGCTTCAGGCTAGGGCACCCCTAGGCTTCAGGCTAGGGCTCCCCTAGGCTAAGGCTAGGGCTCCCCTAGGCTTCAGGCTAGGGCACCCCTAGGCTTCAGGCTAGGGCTCCCCTAGGCTAAGGCTAGGGCTCCCCTAGCCTTCAGGCTAGGGCACCCCTAGGCTTCAGGCTAGGGCTCCCCTAGTCTAAGGCTAGGGCTCCCCTAGCCTTCAGGCTAGGGCACCCCTAGGCTTCAGGCTAGGGCTCCCCTGGGGCTAAGGCTAGGGCTCCCCTAGCCTTCAGGCTAGGGCACCCCTAGGCTTCAGGCTAGGGCTCCCCTAGGCTAAGGCTAGGGCTCCCCTAGCCTTCAGGCTAGGGCACCCCTAGGCTTCAGGCTAGGGCTCCCCTAGGCTAAGGCTAGGGCTCCCCTAGCCTTCAGGCTAGGGCACCCCTAGGCTTCAGGCTAGGGCTCCCCTAGGCTAAGGCTAGGGCTCCCCTAGCCTTCAGGCTAGGGCACCCCTAGGCTTCAGGCTAGGGCTCCCCTAGGCTAAGGCTAGGGCTCCCCTAGGCTTCAGGCTAGGGCACCCCTAGGCTTCAGGCTAGGGATCCCCTAGGCTAAGGCTAGGGCTCCCCTAGGCTTCAGGCTAGGGCACCCCTAGGCTTCAGGCTAGGGCTCCCCTAGGCTAAGGCTAGGGCTCCCCTAGGCTTCAGGCTAGGGCACCTCTAGGCTTCAGGCTAGGGCTCCCCTAGGCTAAGGCTAGGGCTCCCCTAGGCTTCAGGCTAGGGCACCCCTAGGCTTCAGGCTAGGGCTCCCCTAGGCTAAGGGTAGGGCTCCCCTAGGCTTCAGGCTAGGGCACCCCTAGGCTTCAGGCTAGGGCTCCCCTACGCTAAGGCTAGGGCTCCCCTAGGCTTCAGGCTAGGGCACCCCTAGGCTTCAGGCTAGGGCTCCCCTAGGCTAAGGCTAGGGCTCCCCTAGGCTTCAGGCTAGGGCACCCCTAGGCTTCAGGCTAGGCCTCCCCTAGGCTAAGGCTAGGGCTCCCCTAGGCTTCAGGCTAGGGCACCCCTAGGCTTCAGGCTAGGGCTCCCCTAGGCTAAGGCTAGGGCTCCCCTAGGCTTCAGGCTAGGGCACCCCTAGGCTTCAGGCTAGGGCTCCCCTAGGCTAAGGCTAGGGCTCCCCTAGGCTTCAGGCTAGGGCACCCCTAGGCTTCAGGCTAGGGCTCCCCTAGGCTAAGGCTAGGGCTCCCCTAGGCTTCAGGCTAGGGCAGCCCTAGGCTTCAGGCTAGGGCTCCCCTAGGCTAAGGCTAGGGCTCCCCTAGGCTTCAGGCTAGGGCACCCCTAGGCTTCAGGCTAGGGCTCCCCTAGGCTAAGGCTAGGGCTCCCCTAGGCTTCAGGCTAGGGCACCCCTAGGCTTCAGGCTAGGGCTCCCCTAGGCTAAGGCTAGGGCTCCCCTAGGCTTCAGGCTAGGGCACCCCTAGGCTTCAGGCTAGGGCTCCCCTAGGCTAAGGCTAGGGCTCCCCTAGGCTTCAGGCTAGGGCACCCCTAGGCTTCAGGCTAGGGCTCCCCTAGGCTAAGGCTAGGGCTCCCCTAGGCTTCAGGCTAGGGCACCCCTAGGCTTCAGGCTAGGGCTCCCCTAGGCTAAGGCTAGGGCTCCCCTAGGCTTCAGGCTAGGGCACCCCTAGGCTTCAGGCTAGGGCTACCCTAGGCTAAGGCTAGGGCTCCCCTAGCCTTCAGGCTAGGGCACCCCTAGGCTTCAGGCTAGGGCTCCCCAAGGCTAAGGCTAGGGCTCCCCTAGGCTTCAGTCTAGGGCACCCCTAGGCTTCAGGCTAGGGCTCCCCTAGGCTAAGGCTAGGGCTCCCCTAGGCTTCAGGCTAGGGCACCCCTAGGCTTCAGGCTAGGGCTCCCCTAGGCTAAGGCTAGGGCTCCCCTAGGCTTCAGGCTAGGGCACCCCTAGGCTTCAGGCTAGGGCTCCCCTAGGCTAAGGCTAGGGCTCCCCTAGGCTTCAGGCTAGGGCACCCCTAGGCTTCGGGCTCCCCTAGGCTAAAGCTAGGGCTCCCCTAGGCTTCAGGCTAGGGCACCCCTAGGCTTCGGGCTCCCCTAGGCTAAGGCTAGGGCTCCCCTAGCCTTCAGGCTAGGGCACCCCTAGGCTTCGGGCTCCCCTAGGCTAAGGCTAGGGCTCCCCTAGCCTTCAGGCTAGGGCACCCCTAGGCTTCGGGCTCCCCGAGGCTAAGGCTAGGGCTCCCCTAGCCTTCAGGCTAGGGCACCCCTAGGCTTCGGGCTCCCCTAGGCTAAGGCTAGGGCTCCCCTAGCCTTCAGGCTAGGGCACCCCTAGGCTTCGGGCTCCCCTAGGCTAAGGCTAGGGCTCCCCTAGCCTTCAGGCTAGGGCACCCCTAGGCTTCGGGCTCCCCTAGGCTAAGGCTAGGGCTCCCCTAGCCTTCAGGCTAGGGCACCCCTAGGCTTCGGGCTCCCCTAGGCTAAGGCTAGGGCTCCCCTAGGCTTCAGGCTAGGGCACCCCTAGGCTTCGGGCTCCCCTAGGCTAAGGCTAGGGCTCCCCTAGCCTTCAGGCTAGGGCACCCCTAGGCTTCGGGCTCCCCTAGGCTAAGGCTAGGGCTCCCCTAGCCTTCAGGCTAGGGCACCCCTAGGCTTCGGGCTCCCCTAGGCTAAGGCTAGGGCTCCCCTAGCCTTCAGGCTAGGGCACCCCTAGGCTTCGGGCTCCCCTAGGCTAAGGCTAGGGCTCCCCTAGCCTTCAGGCTAGGGCACCCCTAGGCTTCGGGCTCCCCTAGGCTAAGGCTAGGGCTCCCCTAGCCTTCAGGCTAGGGCACCCCTAGGCTTCAGGCTCGGGCTCCCCTAGGCTAAGGCTAGGGCTCCCCTAGCCTTCAGGCTAGGGCACCCCTAGGCTTCAGGCTCGGGATCCCCTAGGCTAAGGCTAGGGCTCCCCTAGCCTTCAGGCTAGGGCACCCCTAGGCTTCAGGCTCGGGCTCCCCTAGGCTAAGGCTAGGGCTCCCCTAGCCTTCAGGCTAGGGCACCCCTTGGCTTCAGGCTCGGGCTCCCCTAGGCTAAGGCTAGGGCTCCCCTAGCCTTCAGGCTAGGGCACCCCTAGGCTTCAGGCTCGGGCTCCCCTAGGCTAAGGCTAGGGCTCCCCTAGCCTTCAGGCTAGGGCACCCCTAGGCTTCAGGCTCGGGCTCCCCTAGGCTAAGGCTAGGGCTCCCCTAGCCTTCAGGCTAGGGCACCCCTAGGCTTCAGGCTCGGGC
Organism: Tenrec ecaudatus; assembly: GCF_050624435.1. NCBI lineage: Eukaryota > Metazoa > Chordata > Mammalia > Afrosoricida > Tenrecidae > Tenrec > Tenrec ecaudatus. The sequence goes on from NW_027457812.1 coordinate 49,495, forward strand.
TCCCCTAGGCTAAGGCTAGGGCTCCCCTAGCCTTCAGGCTAGGGCACCCCTTGGCTTCAGGCTCGGGCTCCCCTAGGCTAAGGCTAGGGCTCCCCTAGCCTTCAGGCTAGGGCACCCCTAGGCTTCAGGCTCGGGCTCCCCTAGGCTAAGGCTAGGGCTCCCCTAGCCTTCAGGCTCGGGCACCCCTAGGCTTCAGGCTCGGGCTCCCCTAGGCTAAGGCTAGGGCTCCCCTAGCCTTCAGGCTCGGGCACCCCTAGGCTTCAGGCTCGGGCTCCCCTAGCCTTCAGGCCTGGGCACCCCTAGGCTTCAGGCTCGGGCTCCCCTAGGCTAAGGCTCGGGCTCCCCTAGCCTTCAGGCTAGGGCACCCCTAGGCTTCAGTCTCGGGCTCCCCTAGGCTAAGGCTCGGGCTCCCCTAGCCTTCAGGCTAGGGCACCCCTAGGCTTCAGGCTCGGGCTCCCCTAGGCTAAGGCTCGGGCTCCCCTAGCCTTCAGGCTAGGGCACCCCTAGGCTTCAGGCTCGGGCTCCCCTAGGCTAAGGCTCGGGCTCCCCTAGCCTTCAGGCTAGGGCACCCCTAGGCTTCAGGCTCGGGCTCCCCTAGGCTAAGGCTCGGGCTCCCCTAGCCTTCAGGCTAGGGCACCCCTAGGCTTCAGGCTCGGGCTCCCCTAGGCTAAGGCTCGGGCTCCCCTAGCCTTCAGGCTAGGGCACCCCTAGGCTTCAGGCTCGGGCTCCCCTAGGCTAAGGCTCGGGCTCCCCTAGCCTTCAGGCTAGGGCACCCCTAGGCTTCAGGCTCGGGCTCCCCTAGGCTAAGGCTCGGGCTCCCCTAGCCTTCAGGCTAGGGCACCCCTAGGCTTCAGGCTCGGGCTCCCCTAGGCTAAGGCTCGGGCTCCCCTAGCCTTCAGGCTAGGGCACCCCTAGGCTTCAGGCTCGGGCTCCCCTAGGCTAAGGCTCGGGCTCCCCTAGCCTTCAGTCTAGGGCACCCCTAGGCTTCAGGCTCGGGCTCCCCTAGGCTAAGGCTCGGGCTCCCCTAGCCTTCAGGCTAGGGCACCCCTAGGCTTCAGGCTCGGGCTCCCCTAGGCTAAGGCTCGGGCTCCCCTAGCCTTCAGGCTAGGGCACCCCTAGGCTTCAGGCTCGGGCTCCCCTAGGCTAAGGCTCGGGCTCCCCTAGCCTTCAGGCTAGGGCACCCCTAGGCTTCAGGCTCGGGCTCCCCTAGGCTAAGGCTCGGGCTCCCCTAGCCTTCAGGCTAGGGCACCCCTAGGCTTCAGGCTCGGGCTCCCCTAGGCTAAGGCTCGGGCTCCCCTAGCCTTCAGGCTAGGGCACCCCTAGGCTTCAGGCTCGGGCTCCCCTAGGCTAAGGCTCGGGCTCCCCTAGCCTTCAGGCTAGGGCACCCCTAGGCTTCAGGCTCGGGCTCCCCTAGGCTAAGGCTCGGGCTCCCCTAGCCTTCAGGCTAGGGCACCCCTAGGCTTCAGGCTCGGGCTCCCCTAGGCTAAGGCTCGGGCTCCCCTAGCCTTCAGGCTAGGGCACCCCTAGGCTTCAGGCTCGGGCTCCCCTAGGCTAAGGCTAGGGCTCCCCTAGCCTTCAGGCTAGGGCACCCCTAGGCTTCAGGCTCGGGCTCCCCTAGGCTAAGGCTAGGGCTCCCCTAGCCTTCAGGCTAGGGCACCCCTAGGCTTCAGGCTCGGGCTCCCCTAGGCTAAGGCTAGGGCTCCCCTAGCCTTCAGGCTAGGGCACCCCTAGGCTTCAGGCTCGGGCTCCCCTAGGCTAAGGCTAGGGCTCCCCTAGCCTTCAGGCTAGGGCACCCCTAGGCTTCAGGCTCGGGCTCCCCTAGGCTAAGGCTAGGGCTCCCCTAGCCTTCAGGCTAGGGCACCCCTAGGCTTCAGGCTCGGGCTCCCCTAGGCTAAGGCTAGGGCTCCCCTAGCCTTCAGGCTAGGGCACCCCTAGGCTTCAGGCTCGGGCTCCCCTAGGCTAAGGCTAGGGCTCCCCTAGCCTTCAGGCTAGGGCACCCCTAGGCTTCAGGCTCGGGCTCCCCTAGGCTAAGGCTAGGGCTCCCCTAGCCTTCAGGCTAGGGCACCCCTAGGCTTCAGGCTCGGGCTCCCCTAGGCTAAGGCTAGGGCTCCCCTAGCCTTCAGGCTAGGGCACCCCTAGGCTTCAGGCTCGGGCTCCCCTAGGCTAAGGCTAGGGCTCCCCTAGCCTTCAGGCTAGGGCACCCCTAGGCTTCAGGCTCGGGCTCCCCTAGGCTAAGGCTAGGGCTCCCCTAGCCTTCAGGCTAGGGCACCCCTAGGCTTCAGGCTCGGGCTCCCCTAGGCTAAGGCTAGGGCTCCCCTAGCCTTCAGGCTAGGGCACCCCTAGGCTTCAGGCTCGGGCTCCCCTAGGCTAAGGCTAGGGCTCCCCTAGCCTTCAGGCTAGGGCACCCCTAGGCTTCAGGCTCGGGCTCCCCTAGGCTAAGGCTAGGGCTCCCCTAGCCTTCAGGCTAGGGCACCCCTAGGCTTCAGGCTCGGGCTCCCCTAGGCTAAGGCTAGGGCTCCCCTAGCCTTCAGGCTAGGGCACCCCTAGGCTTCAGGCTCGGGCTCCCCTAGGCTAAGGCTAGGGCTCCCCTAGCCTTCAGGCTAGGGCACCCCTAGGCTTCAGGCTCGGGCTCCCCTAGGCTAAGGCTAGGGCTCCCCTAGCCTTCAGGCTAGGGCACCCCTAGGCTTCAGGCTCGGGCTCCCCTAGGCTAAGGCTAGGGCTCCCCTAGCCTTCAGGCTAGGGCACCCCTAGGCTTCAGGCTCGGGCTCCCCTAGGCTAAGGCTAGGGCTCCCCTAGCCTTCAGGCTAGGGCACCCCTAGGCTTCAGGCTCGGGCTCCCCTAGGCTAAGGCTAGGGCTCCCCTAGCCTTCAGGCTAGGGCACCCCTAGGCTTCAGGCTCGGGCTCCCCTAGGCTAAGGCTAGGGCTCCCCTAGCCTTCAGGCTAGGGCACCCCTAGGCTTCAGGCTCGGGCTCCCCTAGGCTAAGGCTAGGGCTCCCCTAGCCTTCAGGCTAGGGCACGCCTAGGCTTCAGGCTCGGGCTCCCCTAGGCTAAGGCTAGGGCTCCCCTAGCCTTCAGGCTAGGGCACCCCTAGGCTTCAGGCTCGGGCTCCCCTAGGCTAAGGCTAGGGCTCCCCTAGCCTTCAGGCTAGGGCACCCCTAGGCTTCAGGCTCGGGCTCCCCTAGGCTAAGGCTAGGGCTCCCCTAGCCTTCAGGCTAGGGCACCCCTAGGCTTCAGGCTCGGGCTCCCCTAGGCTAAGGCTAGGGCTCCCCTAGCCTTCAGGCTAGGGCACCCCTAGGCTTCAGGCTCGGGCTCCCCTAGGCTAAGGCTAGGGCTCCCCTAGCCTTCAGGCTAGGGCACCCCTAGGCTTCAGGCTCGGGCTCCCCTAGGCTAAAGCTAGTTCTCCCCTAGCCTTCAGGCTAGGGCTCCCCTAGGCTTCAGGCTCGGGCTCCTCTAGGCTAAGGCTAGGGCTCCCCTAGCCTTCAGGCTCGGGCTCCCCTAGGCTTCAGGCTCGGGCTCCCCTAGGCTAAGGCTAGGGCTCCCCTAGGCTTCAGGCTCGGGCTCCCCTAGGCTAAGGCTAGGGCTCCCCTAGCCTTCAGGCTAGGGCACCCCTAGGCTTCAGGCTCGGGCTCCCCTAGGCTAAGGCTAGGGCTCCCCTAGCCTTCAGGCTAGGGCACCCCTAGGCTTCAGGCTCGGGCTCCCCTAGGCTAAGGCTAGGGCTCCCCTAGCCTTCAGGCTAGGGCACCCCTAGGCTTCAGGCTCGGGCTCCCCTAGGCTAAGGCTAGGGCTCCCCTAGGCTTCAGGCTCGGGCACCCCTAGGCTTCAGGCTCGGGCTCCCCTAGGCTAAGGCTAGGGCTCCCCTAGGCTTCAGGCTCGGGCACCCCTAGGCTTCAGGCTCGGGCTCCCCTAGGCTAAGGCTAGGGCTCCCCTAGGCTTCAGGCTCGGGCACCCCTAGGCTTCAGGCTCGGGCTCCCCTAGGCTAAGGCTAGGGCTCCCCTAGGCTTCAGGCTCGGGCACCCCTAGGCTTCAGGCTCGGGCTCCCCTAGGCTAAGGCTAGGGCTCCCCTAGGCTTCAGGCTAGGGCACCCCTAGGCTTCAGGCTCGGGCTCCCCTAGGCTAAGGCTAGGGCTCCCCTAGGCTTCAGGCTAGGGCACCCCTAGGCTTCAGGCTCGGGCTCCCCTAGGCTAAGGCTAGGGCTCCCCTAGCCTTCAGGCTAGGGCACCCCTAGGCTTCAGGCTCGGGCTCACCTAGGCTAAGGCTAGGGCTCCCCTAGCCTTCAGGCTAGGGCACCCCTAGGCTTCAGGCTCGGGCTCCCCTAGGCTAAGGCTAGGGCTCCCCTAGCCTTCAGGCTAGGGCACCCCTAGGCTTCAGGCTCGGGCTCCCCTAGGCTAAGGCTAGGGCTCCCCTAGCCTTCAGGCTAGGGCACCCCTAGGCTTCAGGCTCGGGCTCCCCTAGGCTAAGGCTAGGGCTCCCCTAGCCTTCAGGCTAGGGCACCCCTAGGCTTCAGGCTCGGGCTCCCCTAGGCTAAGGCTAGGGCTCCCCTAGCCTTCAGGCTAGGGCACCCCTAGGCTTCAGGCTCGGGCTCCCCTAGGCTAAGGCTAGGGCTCCCCTAGCCTTCAGGCTAGGGCACCCCTAGGCTTCAGGCTCGGGCTCCCCTAGGCTAAGGCTAGGGCTCCCCTAGCCTTCAGGCTAGGGCACCCCTAGGCTTCAGGCTCGGGCTCCCCTAGGCTAAGGCTAGGGCTCCCCTAGCCTTCAGGCTAGGGCACCCCTAGGCTTCAGGCTCGGGCTCCCCTAGGCTAAGGCTAGGGCTCCCCTAGCCTTCAGGCTAGGGCACCCCTAGGCTTCAGGCTCGGGCTCCCCTAGGCTAAGGCTAGGGCTCCCCTAGCCTTCAGGCTAGGGCACCCCTAGGCTTCAGGCTCGGGCTCCCCTAGGCTAAGGCTAGGGCTCCCCTAGCCTTCAGGCTAGGGCACCCCTAGGCTTCAGGCTCGGGCTCCCCTAGGCTAAGGCTAGGGCTCCCCTAGCCTTCAGGCTAGGGCACCCCTAGGCTTCAGGCTCGGGCTCCCCTAGGCTAAGGCTAGGGCTCCCTAGCCTTCAGGCTAGGGCACCCCTAGGCTTCAGGCTCGGGCTCCCCTAGGCTAAGGCTAGGGCTCCCCTAGCCTTCAGGCTAGGGCACCCCTAGGCTTCAGGCTCGGGCTCCCCTAGGCTAAGGCTAGGGCTCCCCTAGCCTTCAGGCTAGGGCACCCCTAGGCTTCAGGCTCGGGCTCCCCTAGGCTAAGGCTAGGGCTCCCCTAGCCTTCAGGCTAGGGCACCCCTAGGCTTCAGGCTCGGGCTCCCCTAGGCTAAGGCTAGGGCTCCCCTAGCCTTCAGGCTAGGGCACCCCTAGGCTTCAGGCTCGGGCTCCCCTAGGCTAAGGCTAGGGCTCCCCTAGCCTTCAGGCTAGGGCACCCCTAGGCTTCAGGCTCGTGCTCCCCTAGGCTAAGGCTAGGGCTCCCCTAGCCTTCAGGCTAGGGCACCCCTAGGCTTCAGGCTCGGGCTCCCCTAGGCTAAGGCTAGGGCTCCCCTAGCCTTCAGGCTAGGGCACCCCTAGGCTTCAGGCTCGGGCTCCCCTAGGCTAAGGCTAGGGCTCCCCTAGCCTTCAGGCTAGGGCACCCCTAGGCTTCAGGCTCGGGCTCCCCTAGGCTAAGGCTAGGGCTCCCCTAGCCTTCAGGCTAGGGCACCCCTAGGCTTCAGGCTCGGGCTCCCCTAGGCTAAGGCTAGGGCTCCCCTAGCCTTCAGGCTAGGGCACCCCTAGGCTTCAGGCTCGGGCTCCCCTAGGCTAAGGCTAGGGCTCCCCTAGCCTTCAGGCTAGGGCACCCCTAGGCTTCAGGCTCGGGCTCCCCTAGGCTAAGGCTAGGGCTCCCCTAGCCTTCAGGCTAGGGCACCCCTAGGCTTCAGGCTCGGGCTCCCCTAGGCTAAGGCTAGGGCTCCCCTAGCCTTCAGGCTAGGGCACCCCTAGGCTTCAGGCTCGGGCTCCCCTAGGCTAAGGCTAGGGCTCCCCTAGCCTTCAGGCTAGGGCACCCCTAGGCTTCAGGCTCGGGCTCCCCTAGGCTAAGGCTAGGGCTCCCCTAGCCTTCAGGCTAGGGCACCCCTAGGCTTCAGGCTCGGGCTCCCCTAGGCTAAGGCTAGGGCTCCCCTAGCCTTCAGGCTAGGGCACCCCTAGGCTTCAGGCTCGGGCTCCCCTAGGCTAAGGCTAGGGCTCCCCTAGCCTTCAGGCTAGGGCACCCCTAGGCTTCAGGCTCGGGCTCCCCTAGGCTAAGGCTAGGGCTCCCCTAGCCTTCAGGCTAGGGCACCCCTAGGCTTCAGGCTCGGGCTCCCCTAGGCTAAGGCTAGGGCTCCCCTAGCCTTCAGGCTAGGGCACCCCTAGGCTTCAGGCTCGGGCTCCCCTAGGCTAAGGCTAGGGCTCCCCTAGCCTTCAGGCTAGGGCACCCCTAGGCTTCAGGCTCGGGCTCCCCTAGGCTAAGGCTAGGGCTCCCCTAGCCTTCAGGCTAGGGCCCCTAGGCTTCAGGCTCGGGCTCCCCTAGGCTAAGGCTAGGGCTCCCCTAGCCTTCAGGCTAGGGCACCCCTAGGCTTCAGGCTCGGGCTCCCCTAGGCTAAGGCTAGGGCTCCCCTAGCCTTCAGGCTAGGGCACCCCTAGGCTTCAGGCTCGGGCTCCCCTAGGCTAAGGCTAGGGCTCCCCTAGCCTTCAGGCTAGGGCACCCCTAGGCTTCAGGCTCGGGCTCCCCTAGGCTAAGGCTAGGGCTCCCCTAGCCTTCAGGCTAGGGCACCCCTAGGCTTCAGGCTCGGGCTCCCCTAGGCTAAGGCTAGGGCTCCCCTAGCCTTCAGGCTAGGGCACCCCTAGGCTTCAGGCTCGGGCTCCCCTAGGCTAAGGCTAGGGCTCCCCTAGCCTTCAGGCTAGGGCACCCCTAGGCTTCAGGCTCGGGCTCCCCTAGGCTAAGGCTAGGGCTCCCCTAGCCTTCAGGCTAGGGCACCCCTAGGCTTCAGGCTCGGGCTCCCCTAGGCTAAGGCTAGGCTCCCCTAGCCTTCAGGCTAGGGCACCCCTAGGCTTCAGGCTCGGGCTCCCCTAGGCTAAGGCTAGGGCTCCCCTAGCCTTCAGGCTAGGGCACCCCTAGGCTTCAGGCTCGGGCTCCCCTAGGCTAAGGCTAGGGCTCCCCTAGCCTTCAGGCTAGGGCACGCCTAGGCTTCAGGCTCGGGCTCCCCTAGGCTAAGGCTAGGGCTCCCCTAGCCTTCAGGCTAGGGCACGCCTAGGCTTCAGGCTCGGGCTCCCCTAGGCTAAGGCTAGGGCTCCCCTAGCCTTCAGGCTAGGGCACCCCTAGGCTTCAGGCTCGGGCTCCCCTAGGCTAAGGCTAGGGCTCCCCTAGCCTTCAGGCTAGGGCACCCCTAGGCTTCAGGCTCGGGCTCCCCTAGGCTAAGGCTAGGGCTCCCCTAGCCTTCAGGCTAGGGCACCCCTAGGCTTCAGGCTCGGGCTCCCTAGGCTAAGGCTAGGGCTCCCCTAGCCTTCAGGCTAGGGCACCCCTAGGCTTCAGGCTCGGGCTCCCCTAGGCTAAAGCTAGTTCTCCCCTAGCCTTCAGGCTAGGGCTCCCCTAGGCTTCAGGCTCGGGCTCCCCTAGGCTAAGGCTAGTTCTCCCCTAGCCTTCAGGCTCGGGCTCCCCTAGGCTTCAGGCTCGGGCTCCCCTAGGCTAAGGCTAGGGCTCCCCTAGGCTTCAGGCTCGGGCTCCCCTAGGCTAAGGCTAGGGCTCCCCTAGCCTTCAGGCTAGGGCACCCCTAGGCTCCAGGCTCGGGCTCCCCTAGGCTAAGGCTAGGGCTCCCCTAGCCTTCAGGCTAGGGCACCCCTAGGCTTCAGGCTCGGGCTCCCCTAGGCTAAGGCTAGGGCTCCCCTAGGCTTCAGGCTAGGGCACCCCTAGGCTTCAGGCTCGGGCTCCCCTAGGCTAAGGCTAGGGCTCCCCTAGGCTTCAGGCTAGGGCACCCCTAGGCTTCAGGCTCGGGCTCCCCTAGGCTAAGGCTAGGGCTCCCCTAGCCTTCAGGCTAGGGCACCCCTAGGCTTCAGGCTCGGGCTCCCCTAGGCTAAGGCTAGGGCTCCCCTAGCCTTCAGGCTAGGGCACCCCTAGGCTTCAGGCTCGGGCTCCCCTAGGCTAAGGCTAGGGCTCCCCTAGCCTTCAGGCTAGGGCACCCCTCGGCTTCAGGCTCGGGCTCCCCTAGGCTAAGGCTAGGGCTCCCCTAGCCTTCAGGCTAGGGCACCCCTCGGCTTCAGGCTCGGGCTCCCCTAGGCTAAGGCTAGGGCTCCCCTAGCCTTCAGGCTAGGGCACCCCTCGGCTTCAGGCTCGGGCTCCCCTAGGCTAAGGCTAGGGCTCCCCTAGCCTTCAGGCTAGGGCACCCCTCGGCTTCAGGCTCGGGCTCCCCTAGGCTAAGGCTAGGGCTCCCCTAGCCTTCAGGCTAGGGCACCCCTCGGCTTCAGGCTCGGGCTCCCCTAGGCTAAGGCTAGGGCTCCCCTAGCCTTCAGGCTAGGGCACCCCTCGGCTTCAGGCTCGGGCTCCCCTAGGCTAAGGCTAGGGCTCCCCTAGCCTTCAGGCTAGGGCACCCCTCGGCTTCAGGCTCGGGCTCCCCTAGGCTAAGGCTAGGGCTCCCCTAGCCTTCAGGCTAGGGCACCCCTAGGCTTCAGGCTCGGGCTCCCCTAGGCTAAGGCTAGGGCTCCCCTAGCCTTCAGGCTAGGGCACCCCTAGGCTTCAGGCTCGGGCTCCCCTAGGCTAAGGCTAGGGCTCCCCTAGCCTTCAGGCTAGGGCACCCCTAGGCTTCAGGCTCGGGCTCCCCTAGGCTAAGGCTAGGGCTCCCTAGCCTTCAGGCTAGGGCACCCCTAGGCTTCAGGCTCGGGCTCCCCTAGGCTAAGGCTAGGGCTCCCCTAGCCTTCAGGCTAGGGCACCCCTAGGCTTCAGGCTCGGGCTCCCCTAGGCTAAGGCTAGGGCTCCCCTAGCCTTCAGGCTAGGGCACCCCTAGGCTTCAGGCTCGGGCTCCCCTAGGCTAAGGCTAGGGCTCCCCTAGCCTTCAGGCTAGGGCACCCCTAGGCTTCAGGCTCGGGCTCCCCTAGGCTAAGGCTAGGGCTCCCCTAGCCTTCAGGCTAGGGCACCCCTAGGCTTCAGGCTCGGGCTCCCCTAGGCTAAGGCTAGGGCTCCCCTAGCCTTCAGGCTAGGGCACCCCTAGGCTTCAGGCTCGGGCTCCCCTAGGCTAAGGCTAGGGCTCCCCTAGCCTTCAGGCTAGGGCACCCCTAGGCTTCAGGCTCGGGCTCCCCTAGGCTAAGGCTAGGGCTCCCCTAGCCTTCAGGCTAGGGCACCCCTAGGCTTCAGGCTCGGGCTCCCCTAGGCTAAGGCTAGGGCTCCCCTAGCCTTCAGGCTAGGGCACCCCTAGGCTTCAGGCTCGGGCTCCCCTAGGCTAAGGCTAGGGCTCCCCTAGCCTTCAGGCTAGGGCACCCCTAGGCTTCAGGCTCGGGCTCCCCTAGGCTAAGGCTAGGGCTCCCCTAGCCTTCAGGCTAGGGCACCCCTAGGCTTCAGGCTCGGGCTCCCCTAGGCTAAGGCTAGGCTCCCCTAGCCTTCAGGCTAGGGCACCCCTAGGCTTCAGGCTCGGGCTCCCCTAGGCTAAGGCTAGGGCTCCCCTAGCCTTCAGGCTAGGGCACCCCTAGGCTTCAGGCTCGGGCTCCCCTAGGCTAAGGCTAGGGCTCCCCTAGCCTTCAGGCTAGGGCACCCCTAGGCTTCAGGCTCGGGCTCCCCTAGGCTAAGGCTAGGGCTCCCCTAGCCTTCAGGCTAGGGCACCCCTAGGCTTCAGGCTCGGGCTCCCCTAGGCTAAGGCTAGGGCTCCCCTAGCCTTCAGGCTAGGGCACCCCTAGGCTTCAGGCTCGGGCTCCCCTAGGCTAAGGCTAGGGCTCCCCTAGCCTTCAGGCTAGGGCACCCCTAGGCTTCAGGCTCGGGCTCCCCTAGGCTAAGGCTAGGGCTCCCCTAGCCTTCAGGCTAGGGCACCCCTAGGCTTCAGGCTCGGGCTCCCCTAGGCTAAGGCTAGGGCTCCCCTAGCCTTCAGGCTAGGGCACCCCTAGGCTTCAGGCTCGGGCTCCCCTAGGCTAAGGCTAGGGCTCCCCTAGCCTTCAGGCTAGGGCACCCCTAGGCTTCAGGCTCGGGCTCCCCTAGGCTAAGGCTAGGGCTCCCCTAGCCTTCAGGCTAGGGCACCCCTAGGCTTCAGGCTCGGGCTCCCCTAGGCTAAGGCTAGGGCTCCCCTAGCCTTCAGGCTAGGGCACCCCTAGGCTTCAGGCTCGGGCTCCCCTAGGCTAAGGCTAGGGCTCCCCTAGCCTTCAGGCTAGGGCACCCCTAGGCTTCAGGCTCGGGCTCCCCTAGGCTAAGGCTAGGGCTCCCCTAGCCTTCAGGCTAGGGCACCCCTAGGCTTCAGGCTCGGGCTCCCCTAGGCTAAGGCTAGGGCTCCCCTAGCCTTCAGGCTAGGGCACCCCTAGGCTTCAGGCTCGGGCTCCCCTAGGCTAAGGCTAGGGCTCCCCTAGCCTTCAGGCTAGGGCACCCCTAGGCTTCAGGCTCGGGCTCCCCTAGGCTAAGGCTAGGGCTCCCCTAGCCTTCAGGCTAGGGCACCCCTAGGCTTCAGGCTCGGGCTCCCCTAGGCTAAGGCTAGGGCTCCCCTAGCCTTCAGGCTAGGGCACCCCTAGGCTTCAGGCTCGGGCTCCCCTAGGCTAAGGCTAGGGCTCCCCTAGCCTTCAGGCTAGGGCACCCCTAGGCTTCAGGCTCGGGCTCCCCTAGGCTAAGGCTAGGGCTCCCCTAGCCTTCAGGCTAGGGCACCCCTAGGCTTCAGGCTCGGGCTCCCCTAGGCTAAGGCTAGGGCTCCCCTAGCCTTCAGGCTAGGGCAACCCTAGGCTTCAGGCTCGGGCTCCCCTAGGCTAAGTCTAGGGCTCCCCTAGCCTTCAGGCTAGGGCACCCCTAGGCTTCAGGCTCGGGCTCCCCTAGGCTAAGTCTAGGGCTCCCCTAGCCTTCAGGCTAGGGCACCCCTAGGCTTCAGGCTCGGGCTCCCCTAGGCTAAGTCTAGGGCTCCCCTAGCCTTCAGGCTAGGGCACCCCTAGGCTTCAGGCTCGGGCTCCCCTAGGCTAAGGCTAGGGCTCCCCTAGCCTTCAGGCTAGGGCACCCCTAGGCTTCAGGCTCGGGCTCCCCTAGGCTAAGGCTAGGGCTCCCCTAGCCTTCAGGCTAGGGCACCCCTAGGCTTCAGGCTCGGGCTCCCCTAGGCTAAGGCTAGGGCTCCCCTAGCCTTCAGGCTAGGGCACCCCTAGGCTTCAGGCTCGGGCTCCCCTAGGCTAAGGCTAGGGCTCCCCTAGCCTTCAGGCTAGGGCACCCCTAGGCTTCAGGCTCGGGCTCCCCTAGGCTAAGGCTAGGGCTCCCCTAGCCTTCAGGCTAGGGCACCCCTAGGCTTCAGGCTAGGGCTCCCCTAGGCTAAGGCTAGGGCTCCCCTAGCCTTCAGGCTAGGGCACCCCTAGGCTTCAGGCTAGGGCTCCTCTAGGCTAAGGCTAGGGCTCCCCTAGCCTTCAGGCTAGGGCTCCCCTAGGCTAAGGCTAGGGCTCCCCTAGCCTTCAGGCTAGGGCTCCCCTAGGCTAAGGCTAGGGCTCCCCTAGCCTTCAGGCTAGGGCACCCCTAGGCTTCAGGCTAGGGCTCCCCTAGGCTAAGGCTAGGGCTCCCCTAGCCTTCAGGCTAGGGCACCCCTAGGCTTCAGGCTAGGGCTCCCCTAGGCTAAGGCTAGGGCTCCCCTAGCCTTCAGGCTAGGGCACCCCTAGGCTTCAGGCTAGGGCTCCCCTAGGCTAAGGCTAGGGCTCCCCTAGCCTTCAGGCTAGGGCACCCCTAGGCTTCAGGCTAGGGCTCCCCTAGGCTAAGGCTAGGGCTCCCCTAGCCTTCAGGCTAGGGCACCCCTAGGCTTCAGGCTAGGGCTCCCCTAGGCTAAGGCTAGGGCTCCCCTAGCCTTCAGGCTAGGGCACCCCTAGGCTTCAGGCTAGGGCTCCCCTAGGCTAAGGCTAGGGCTCCCCTAGCCTTCAG
>NW_027457813.1:2500-63307 GCF_050624435.1 Tenrec ecaudatus
TAGGGTTAGGGTTAGGGGGGTGGGGGTTAGAGTTAGGGTTAGGGGGTTGGGGTTAGGGTTAGGGTTAAGGTTAGGGTTAGGGGGGTTAGGGGGGTTAGGGTGAGGGTTAGGGTTAGGGTTAGGGCGGTTAGGGTGGGGGTTAGGGTTAGGGTTACGGTTACGGTTAGGGGTTTTAGGGTGGGGGTTAGGGTTAGGGTGGTTAGGGTTAGGGTTAGAGGGGTTAGGGTTAGGGTTAGGGTGGTTAGGGTTAGGGTTAGGTTGGTTAGGGTTAGGGTTAGACTTAGGGTGGTTAGGGTTAGGGTTAGGGTTAGGGTGGTTAGGGTTAGGGTTAGAGTTAGGGTGGTTAGGGTTAGGGTTAGGGTGGTTAGGGTTAGGGTTAGGGGGGTTAGGGTTAGGGTTGGGTTAGGGGGGTTAGGGTTAGGGTTAGGGGGGTTAGGGGGGTTAGGGTTAGGGTTGGGGTTAGGGGGGTTAAGGTTAGGTTTAGGGGGGTTAGGGGGGTTAGAGTTAGGGTTAGGTGAGTTAGCGTTAGGGTTATGGTTAGGTGGTTAGGTTAGGGGTGTTGGGGTTAGGGGGTTTAGGGTTAGGGTTAGGGGGGTGGGGGCGAGGGGGTTAGGGGAGTGAGGGGGGTGGGGGTGAGGGGGGTGGGTGAGGGGGTTGGGGGTGAGGGGGGTGGGGATGAGGGGGTTGGGGGTGTGGGGGGTGGGGGTGAGGGGGTTGGGGTGAGGGGGGTGGGGGTTAGGGGGTGGGGGTGAGGGGGTGTGGGCGAGGGTTTGGGGTATGGGTGGTGGGGGTGAGGGGTTTGGGGGTGAGAGGGGGGGGTGTGGGGGGTGGGGGTGAGGGGGGTGGGGATGAGGGGGGTGGGGGTGAGGGAGGTGGGGGTGAGGGGGGTGGGGGTGAGGGGGGTGGGGGTTAGGGTTACGGGTTAGGGTTAGGGTGAGGGGGGTGGGGGTTAGGAGTTAGGGTTAGGTTTAGGGTAGGGGGGTGGAGGTTAGGGTTAGGGTTAGGGTTAGGGTGGTGGGGATTAGGGTTAAGGTTAGGATTAGGGTTAGGGGGGTGGGGGTAGGGTTAGGGTTAGGGGGGTGGGGGTTAGGGTTAGGCTTAGGGGGGTGGGTTATAGGGTTAGGGTTAGGGGGGTGGGGGTTAGAGTTAGGGTTAGGGGGGTTGGGGTTAGGGTTAGGGTTAAGGTTAGGGTTAGGGGGGTTAGGGGGGTTAGGGTGGAGGGATAGGGTTAGGGTTAGGGGGGTTAGGGTGGGGGTTAGGGTTAGGGTTACGGTACGGTTAGGGGTTTTAGGGTGGGGGTTAGGGTTAGGGTGGTTAGGGTTAGGTTAGAGGGGTTAGGGATAGGGTTAGGGTGGTTAGGGTTGGGTTAGGTTGGTTAGGGTTAGGGTTAGACTTAGGGTGGTTAGGGTTAGGGTTAGGGTTAGGGTGGTTAGGGTTAGGGTTAGAGTTAGGGTGGTTAGGGTTAGGGTTAGGGTGGTTAGGGTTAGGGTTAGGGGGGTTAGGGTTAGGGTTGGGGTTAGGGGGGTTAGGGTAGGGTTGGGTTAGGGGGGTTAGGGGGGTTAGGGTTAGGGTGAGGGTGAGGGGGGTTGGGGTTTGGGTTTGGGGATAGGGTGAGGGGGGTGGGGGTTAGGGTTAGGTTTAGGGTTATGGTGAGAGGTGTGGGGGTTAGGGTTAGGGTTAGGGTTATGGTGAGGGTGGTGGGGGTTTGGGTTAGGGTTAGGGTTAGGGTGAGGGGGTGGGGGTTAGGGTTAGGGTTAGGGTTATGGTGAGGGGGGTGGGGGTTAGGGTTAGGGTTAGGGTTAGGGTGAGGGGGTGGGGGTTAGGGTTAGGGTTAGGGTGAGGTGGGTGGGGGTTAGGGTTAGGGTGAGGGGGGTGGGGGGTTAGGTTAGGGTGAGGGGGTGTGGGTTAGGGTTAGGGTTAGGGTCATGGTGAGGGGGGTGGGGGTTAGGGTTAGGGTAGGGTTAGGGTGAGGGGGGTGGGGGTTGGGTTAGGTTTAGGTGAGGGGGGTGGGGGTTAGGGTTTGGGTAGGGTTAGGGTGAGGGGGGTGGGGTTGGGTTAGGGTTAGGGGGGTGGGGGTTAGGTTTAGGGTTAGGGTGAGGGGGGTGGGGGTTAGGGTTAGGGTTAGGGTTAGGGTGAGAGGGTAGGGTTTAGGGTTAGGGTTAGGGTTAGGGTGAGGGGGGTGGGGGTTAGGGTTAGGGTGAGGGTTAGGGTGAGGGGGGTGGTGGTGAGGGTGAGGGTGAGGGTGAGGGTGAGGGTGAGGGTGAGGGTGAGGGTTCGAATAAATTGTTGTGTGACTTTACAGGGCCACTAGTAAGCCGAATATAAAAGACTTACTCCCTCCCCCAACAGAATGGGTTTTTTTTCTCCAAGATTTCACGAAACATAGCATGTCCAGGAAAGACAACCGGTCCAAATTCCTAAAGCCACCAAAGTGGAGGCCGTCCCTCCCCTCCCCTCCCCATCCCCGTCCTCTTTATCCCACTTTGCAGGACAACTCAAGAGCGGGAGAGCTGGCTTAAGACCCATTGTGACCGCTGCCTGCCTATCAGTTCATGGGGGCAAAAGGAAGAGAAATACCACTTCTTTTAAAGTCACCCCGCAACACGTGCACTAGGGTTGGCATATCCTCTCCATCCCCCAAGAAGGATCACTGGTCAGCAGCATTCTCTGCTTAAGCCAAGCAGCCCAAACACCTGGGGAAAACCCAAGAGTCCCTCTTTGGGTCTATGTCCCATTTTTCCCCCAGGATTGCATAATTGGAATAAACAAAACCCCCTGTCTGAGAAACCACAAGGTCTGATTTCTTTGCTAGACTAGCTTTTCCACATGCATCAGCCCACCTCAGACAAGTGCCAGCCACTTCTGCAGGTGCTGTTCACAGCAGAGGAATAGGAGCCCTTCCAGAGAGAGGCCCAGAAAGCAGTCAATAGAACTGATGGTCAGCCAGCGGGCACTCCCCAGTGGAGAGAAACTCTTTTTACCACTCCACGAATAATGTGGGACCCAAACTCCCAGTAAGGCCCCGAGGGCTTAGCCAGGTATCACCAGTCTCTCTTGCAGGGCCTCCGCAGGACAACTAGGAAACCTATGCATTTATCTAAGGTCAGTGAGAATTTTCAGGCGCCTACAAGCGAATGTCTGCCTGCCTGCCTGCCTGCCTTTATAGAGTGGCTGATGGAAGCCTGCGTTCTTTGTACCCCAAAGGACCCAGAGGCCCCTGAGAACAAGAGGGAAATAAGTATTGCCTTTATTACTCAGCCTGCCTCAGACATGAAAAAGAAATGGGAAGCATTTGAAGGGAACAATCTTTGTGATTTGGTAGAAGTGTCTTATTGGGTGTATCACAACACAGATGACCCTACCACGACAGAGACAAAGAAATAGCTAAAATACTAGGAATTGCCATGAGACACAACAGAGACCCAGAAAAAGAGATCATGGCCCACTCACGGAGAGACTGACCTGTGGCACCGCCAAGCCCTGAGGAAGGAAGGATCCAGGTGCCTACTACAGAAGAGACAGACATTGGAAAAAACATTGCATTGAAAACTCCAGGAGAGACGGACAAACCTCCACTAGAGAGGACGGGCCTCGTCCTCGCCTAGAAAAACCCAAGTGAGAGACAATAACGCTTGAGGAAGCTGAAGGAATGTCTCAGGGCTCTGTTTCACTGGCCCCCAGGATCCCGTGCTAACTGTCCAAGTTGGGGGGCAGCCAGGAAATGTCTTGGAGGACACAGGGGCCATCTTCTCGGGTTCAAAAAAGAGAACGGACACATTGTCAAAGGAAAGATCGGAATTACTGTCAGCCTATGATTGCTTCCAAAGTACTCACACCAGAAGGTTTGCATGGAGATTGGGGGGCTTCCCAAGCCATCAAGGTAAAAAATGTCTCTCTGCCCTATGTCCCAGTTAGCCACATGGTTTTCATGGCATGGCTCCCGGTTCGGCTGTTGAGCCAGTGAAACTCTTTTAGCAGGAGTTGAAGTGGCCATCAGCGGAAGGACAAAACCTCCACAGTGGGCTTCCTGTATCAATACGAAGCCACCTATATCACCTCTTGGACATTATCATTGTCCTGGACTCTGAATCGCCACCCCAGATCTAGAATGCGCCTGACATGTCCACATAGTTTGAATCAGGTTCGGGTTAACCCCTCTTGATCACTTAGTGACATGGGACACTAGACCCTGGAATACCTTTACTTTCCAGATGAGAAAACTCACTCAAAAAGACACAGGTACTGACCAACTGGAACACAACTGGTTAACAACAAAGCCACATTCCCAACCAGTATCTGGAGCCAGAGCTCAGAGCCCCATATGCCTGTGCCCAGCTGAGCAGTCACCCTCTCCTGGACCCTCGAAAGATCTGATCAGATCCTCCCCCCACCCATGCCCCTCTCCCACACCCAAATATGTTTTTTCATAGGATGGCACTATATCTGCAGCTCTGGGAGAGGGACATATCTGATGGAGAATACGGAGCAGACGAAGGGGGAGGAGGGGAGAATGGAGCACATCCAGGCCCACCAGGCCTTGAGGATGATGTTCCCACTCAGAGAAGACAGTCCACACAGAAGACCACATGGCCAGCCCAAGATGAGACACGACGTCCCTCAAAGACTCATAGCCCTAGAAGGGACAACACCTGAGACACAGTGCGGGAACGGATCCCGCCACACCGAGGCATAGCACTAAGGGGGTGCAGCAGAAGAGTAAGGAGGTGGAGCAACAAGGTCCCCAAGGAATGCCAAAGGAGGACTTTGGGGGCAGGACTTGGTGCCCGCACAGACTGGACTGGAAAACACTGCTAAGGGCCAACAAACAGTCCGTGAACTAACTACGAGCTTTCCTTTTTTGAGAGTTGTGTTTTCTTTGATGGTCATTGGATTTTGGCTATTTTCTTTCTTTTGGTGCTTGCTTTTGCTCTGTCTTGTGTTTGTGCATGTTATTACCTCTACTGTATGTCTAAAAAGAGATGCAGGATGCACAATATGCAGGAGAGAAAAAGGGGACCAACGCTTCGCGGGAGGGCCACGGGAAAGAGGGAGTTGGGGGGAAAGGGAGTGATGTCAAGAAACCCAGAGACAAGGGAACAACAAGTGGATGCAAATCCGTGGTGAGGGCGATGTAGGAATCCTGGTAGGGCATGATCAAGGGTGAAGGAACCAAGAGGATTTACTGAAACCCAAATGAAGACTGAGCATGGCAGTGGGCACAAGAGGGAAATGAAAGGGAATAGCAGAGCGACCTAGGAAGCACGGACCAGTTATACAGGTCTAAAGAAAGACACGCACAGATGTAAATATATTTATCTGTGAGCATGGGGAAATACACCTATGTCCATATCTTTATAGGTGTCCTATTAAGGTAGCAGATGGCCTTTGGGCCTCCACTCAAGGACTCTCTCATTGCAAGAATACCTTGTTCTATTACATTGGCATTCTATGATGCTCACCTTCCCGACACGTTCCTTGAAGTCTAAGCGGTTGCATAAGCAAATGTGGTCAAGAAAGCTGATGGTGCCCTGCTATCAAAAGATATGGCGTCTGAGGTCTTAAAGGCCTGAAGGGTAAGCAAGCGGCCATGTAGCTCAGAAACAACAGAGCCCACATGGAATAAGCATACCAGCCTGTGCGATCACGAGGTATCAAAGGGATCAGGCATCATCAGCACAAAAAAATCTCATTGTGAATGAGCAGGGAATGCTGGGTAGAGAGCCAAAGCCCATTCGCAGTACACTGGACATTCCCTTAAGTAAAGTCTTGGGGAAGAGACAAGCCTACACAGGGTACTAGACAGCAACTGTGAAACACAACTTTCCTCTAGCTCCTCAATGCTTCCTCTCCCCTCACTATCAAGATCCCAATTATAACTTACAAATCTGACTAGACCAAAGAATGTACACTGGGACAGATAGGAACTAGAAACCCAGGGAATTCAAGGTGGATGAGCCCTTTAGGACCAGTGTTATGAATGGGGATGCTGGGAGGGTGGAGGGAGGGTAGGCTGGCACCAGGGAACCGATGACAAGGATCTACATAAAACCTCAAAAGAAAAGGGGGTGAAGGGGGACATCAGACAGTGCAAGATATGACAAAATAATAATTAGTAAATAATGAAGGATTGATGAGGAGGGGTAGTGAGAATGGGGGCGGGGGGAATGGGGAGTTGAGGCCAGGGGATTGGGTGTAGAGAAGATATTTTGAGAATAATGAGGGCAATGAATGTACAAATGTGCCTTATATCAGTGATGTTTGCACGTATTGTGGTTATTGTTGTATGAGCCCCTATAAAAGGAGAGAAAAAAAAGACCCTGGCAGAGGGCTGATGCTAGGATGATCTCAGGCTGGATTAGACCAGCAAAAGCAGGTGCTGCAGTCGCCTCACCCTATGTCTATTCCTATGTGAGGCATGAAGCTTAGGGTCCACAGCCCCGGCAGCTGGACAGTGAGAGAGGCGGGGCTCTGAGGTCATTCCACAGGGGGAATGGCCTTCCGGTTCCTGCAGGGCCCACCCTCCTGTGTAGTCCTGCTGTCTGGGGCACCTCTTTCACGGAGCCCACACCAGGGGAGCTCTTCAACTCATGCGGGATTGGCAGGAAGCCTCTGCTCATGCACACACACCACCACCTAGCTGGAGGACCTCGGTGAACAAAGCCTGAGGCAGACAACAAGCCCACTAACTGATCCTGTGAGAGATATAATCAGGATCCAGAAACCGGCAACTGGGAGCAAGGGGCAGCATACCTGGGTCCCAGCCCCTCCCACTGCCCTCTGCAAGGGGTGACATTCCAAAGCACAGTGTTTTCCAAAAGCCCTGTCAGGACTTTGGAATGGGCAGCTCATTTGTGGACATGGATACTATGTGATCCAGACATACTACCTCCTCTGATCCTGTCAGCCGAGACTAAAAACCCTTCCAAGCAGAAAGCCATGCATCTGAACAGTATCCACCAGCCACTCACGTCCACTCCTGCTGCCTCCAAAGAGCTTTCCTGGGTTGGTCAGATCTCTCTGGGGACAGATATCCCTCGGTCCTTGGTTCTGCGTGAGAAAGAATTCACGCCAAAGCCTGGTTTGTGATCCAAGTGAGGTTTAGGAGAGTTAGGGAGGTGTGGTGGGCAACCCTGGTCGATCCTAGTGGCTGAATTGAATATACTTGGCCTAGGTGGGTCGATATAGGTGCAGCGCCCACCCAGGTGGACCTGCCCTTCCTGGCGGGAAACCTGGAACTCTGAGCACGCACAGTGTGCCACTCCTTCCTGGGCCATTAACTGGGCCCTCTGAGCATGTGTAATGGACACCCCAGTCCCTATGCTAGCTACCTAACATTTCCACCCTGAAGAGATGTGGACCCAAATCTTTGGGGTACTGGGCGACGACATCTCTAGCTACTTCCTGCTGGCAGAAGGAGCGAAGTGGGGCTTTGGGTCCACACCCTTCCTGCTCTGCTGGGAGGGGTTGTCCATTCAGCGCTAGGATGGATAAGGTTGAAGTGGCCCAGAGGATGGTGGTCCTGGAACTGGCACACTTGGATTAGGGGCTTTGGTAACTTGAGAACTTCTGGAAAAACCAACAAATGCACAAAATGGTGAACAGTTTAACTGAGACAAGGCTAGGACTGTGAGGTGGGAGTGCCCTTGAAAGTAGGTGAGTATCACAGGAAGTAAGTAAAAATCTTAGGATTATCAGGCGTGTGTTTTTGCTCATTCTAAGTACCGGCACGGGGGTTAAAAGCATTCACAATTTCCCCTAGGGGGGTCCAGGGTTTGGCCACTACTGGGTGCAGTGGGATCACCGCTTCACTTATGATCCTAAGGCATTGGCCCCTCTGATAAGAACTATCCTTCTTTTTAAAACTATAACGCCTCACTTTTAAATTTTTGGGCAAAAAAAATTTCGTTTTGATTCATTACTTTCATAGTTATCAATATATATACATTTTTATTCATTTCATTAAATTTTAGGGAAAGGTCATGCCTGGCGTAATAGGGTTAAATTGTAATATTGGGATGCTACAGGTGGATTCAACAGGGATCAAAAGTAGAGTAACTGCCTGTGTCGCTTTTAATTTTCTCGGGTTCCATTTGAGTAAAAGGCTTGTAAGTTACCCGGGGACCAAATGCCCCTGATGCCTCTACTAGGGGTAGAATGTTCAGGGAGGGTTCAGGGGTGGGACAATAGTGACCTGAAGTCCAGGATCCCTTAGGGCAGGGGTCCTCAAATTGTTTACACAGGGGGCCAGTTCATTGTCTCTCCGACCGTTGGAGGGCCAGACTATGGTTTTCAAAAACCTATGGACAAATTCCTATGCACACTGCACGAGTCGGCTGCTAAACAGGACAGGCAGTGGCAGCAAAAACACCCCGAGGGTGGGATAAATGGCATTGCGCCACATGTGCCCCATGGACCACAGTTTGAGGACGCCAGCCTTAGGGGTTCCTGGGTGCACTGGGGATGAAGGTCTCCTACTGCTCCTCGAGAGGAGAAATGCTCTAAGTTCTGGCATCTCCGCCCACTTTCCCGGCACTCTACCGAACTGTTCCCAGTGAATCACGTTTGGAAGGGAAAGCATACCCTTCTCTGCCCACCATTCTCCTTTCTCAAAACGATACTGTGGCCAAATAGAGTTGCAAAGTGAATCTATCAGCTTTTGTTTGCCCAGCCTCTCTGTATCAACTCTATCCCAATTGGACACGATTCATGCAAGGGGGCAATTCCTGAGCATCAAGCTGCTAAGTCCCATCTAGAAAGCACAAAACAAGGAGGCGATTGACAGCTTGCTGCCTCCAGGTCAATAACCCCCACTTGAGAGCACACCCCTGGGTTGCCCTGAATCTCATGCCTCAGCCCGAGGGAAGGGGTCAAGGACTAGTCGCCGAGGGCGACCTTTAGGTCCAACCATTTTTCTGGACAACAGGCTAGGAGGACCACTGCTTGGGATGGCCCCAAGGCCCTCCAAGACGCCTACTGGCGGGGCTGATGCTCAAATCTCTCAAGGGAAGGGACACGTGGCATCTCAGGGAACCTTAAGGGAAATTGGAATTTCTGGCTGGAATATCAAGGCAGAGGAGCTGTGTATTAAGTAAGAGCTGTCCCCAAAAGTGCCTGAAGCAGCATCGCTGAAAACCTAAATAACAGTGACTCCGCCTAGGCTTTCGAAGGCCATTGGCCTAAGCCTGGGCCACGGAAAAGCAGCCTGTAAGAAGGAACAAACCAAATCTGGAAGAACACTAGCCCTATAACGCCTCAAGTTTTAAATTTTGGAAATATTTTTTTTGTTTTTATTATTTACTTTCATAGTTATCAATATATATGACATTCAAAATATATTTTAAAAGCATAAAATTTTCAGTGTTTTTGAAATGTGACCAAATTGTCACATTTATAACTTGGGTACCAAATACGTTTTCATTAAGAATTATGACAATTTTGTGCTTGGCATTATAGAGCTAGAGCAGCTTGTTTGAAAAACCAGGAGAAAGGCAAAGGGAATGGAGGGGAAAAGGGAAACTTTGGGCTCCCGGAACCAACAGGGCTAACTCCCAGGCCTCTTCACCCAGCTCCCTAGGCAGCGCCCTTCCACATGTGGACTGGTGGGTGCCATCTTGGCCATGGTCACAGATCCTGTTACCTCTCGGCTACAATGGCGACTGTGTAGGATCTCTGGGAAAAGCTGAAACAGCTTTGACAAGAGTGAAGCCATTTGGGGCTGACAGAAGCCACCATGAAAAGAAAATAAAGTAGCTAGGAAGTGTAAATGAACTAGCTGATATTGGGGAGGTAGGCTGTGCAGACGTCGCCCAAGGGAATGTCATGAAGGAAATGGGTGTTCAGAAGGCTTGCGAGAACGACCAGAGCAGTTTTGGTTCAACTAAGAATGGCTAACCCTAATACCCCGCTTCTCACTCGCCTAGTCCTGAGGAAGTATCCATGTACCTACTATACAAAACAGTGACATTGGAAAAATCAGTGCCTTGAAACGCCCAGGAGAGGCGGACGAGCCACCACTAGAGAGAACGGGCCTAGTCCTCACCTAGAAAAATCGAAGCTACAGACAATAATGCTCGAAGCTGAATAAAGGTGTCCAGGCTCTTTTTCACTTGACCCCAAAGAGCCCATGCTCACTCTCCATGTGGGGAGCCAGCCAGTAAATTTCTAGGTGGACAAAGGGGTCACCTTCTTGGTTTCAGAAAAGACTACAGGTGCCTTGTCAAAAGGAAAGGCTTTCATTACAGGGGCCCCAGGGCAGACCCAAGCACACCCATGGACAACGGCCAGAATAACAGATTTAGCACAAGAGACAGTTACACGCTCACCCTGGTAATGCCTCAATGCCCCTTTCCCCTAATTGATCGTGACTTATTATGAAAAATGGCAGCCATAATTACTTTCTCATCTGCTACAACCACCTTAACCCTTGAATTTGAAAAGCCAAAAGTTTTGCTCACCACTCCAATGTCAGAGTGATATGTGTTTTATCAAGGAGCAGAAGAGACCTCCTCAAAGGAACTTCTTGATAAATCACTAAAAGATATTCCTTTTGTTTGGGCAGAGAACAACCTGCCAGATCTTTCTTAGCTTCAGGTGCCTGGGGTCGTACAACTTCTGAGCTCAGCTACACTGGTGTGTCAAGCTAACCCTACTCCCTGGATAGCAAAAGTGGGTATTTCTGTTCCCATTTGCAGACTAAAGAGGACAGGCATTTGGGTCCTCTGCAAGTCCACATGGAATGCTCCCTTGCTGCCAATGCAGAAGCCGGGAACTGAGGACTTCCAACCGGTGCAGGATCTCAGAGAGGCAAATGAGAGGATAGAAACTGGCTACCCCACGTGCCAAACCCCGAGACCCTCCTGAGTACTATCCCGTCAAACTGAATTTGTTATACTGTTTTGGACTTAAAGGATGCTTTGTTCTCCATACCCATGTCCCCTGCACATCAACCCAGTGAAGACTTACAGGGACACAAGGAGGAACACCCCCAAACCACCTTGCTCCAGTATGCAGATGAACTCCTCCTGGCCTCCGAAACCCTGGAGGAATGCCAACCGGCTACCAAGGACCTGATAACAGTCCTTGGCCCATTGGGGTACAGGGTATCTGCAAGAAAGGCTCAACTGTGTGTCCATAAAGCTGTATACCTAGGCTACCAACTGGAGGAGGGAAAACGGACCTTGTCCCCCAGCCGCATTGAGGTGATCCTCAAAATCCAGTCCCTGAGACTAAGAGGCAGTTGCAAGAGTTTCTAGGAGCTGTGGGGTACTGTCCTTTGTGGAATTTGGGATTTGCAAAAACAACGAAACCCCTATATGCAAGTACTGGGGAAAGGAAAAAGAACTTAAATGGACTGAAGTAGAACAACAAGCGTTTGAATCCTTTAAAAAGTCGCTCATATGGGCAACCTCTCTTGCCCTACTAGACATAGTAAAGCCCTTCCAATTGTCTATGTGAGGCCAGAGGCACAGCTAAAGAAGTGCTAACTGAGAACTTGCGGCCATGGAAGAGACCTGTGGCCTATCTTTCAAAGAAACTGGACTCTGTAGCTGCAGGATGGCTGAGCTGCATGCGAGCTGAGGCTGCCACGGCCATCCTAGCCATAGAAGCTAGGAAGCTTACACTGGGACAGGATATTGCTGTGGTAGGGGGACCTATGGTTGAACCACTCCTAACCAGTCCCCCGGACCGGTGGATCTCGAATGCCAGGACTATACCACAAATCCCCAAGGTAGTGGCTGTGACCATGCCATCCCCAGTGTTACAGCCACAACCTACATACTCAGAAAATGATCTAAAGATAAGCCAAGAGCTGGCCTGCCAAAAAGACTGGGAGCATCCAGGGTGGCTGGTCCATCCTGATGGAAGAAGATTCATGCCAGAAGCTCTGGGAGAGATCTGATTCAAGGACTACATGAAGGTATGCATTTGGGATCCTCTCTAAACTGTCTCAGTTGCTTCTCAGGCACTTTTACATACCCAGGCTTGGACACTGGGTGGCAGATGTCATCCACCGTTGATTGCACTGTGCTCGGGTAAACAACCCCAGAAAGAAAAGGAGCAACCCCAACCACGAGCTCGAGGTAGTAGTCCAGGAGAATTCTGGGAGGTGGACTTTATGGATATCAAACTTAGAAAGTATGGCTACCGATATTTGCTGGTGTTCGTAGACACCTGTTCTGGATGGGTGGAAGCCTTCCCAACAAAGAAGGAAACTGCTGCCACTGTGTGTAAATTATTAGTAACTAAAATTGTCCCTAGATTTGGCCTTCCCACCACCTTGGGGTCCAACAATGGCCCAACATTTATTGCTCAAATTACTAAAGTCTTAGCAATGCTTCTAAATATTAACTGGAAGCTCTTCAGGGCAAGTAGAAAAAATAAACAGAACCCTAAAGGAATTGTTCGTTAAGTTGCATTTAGGACCTGGCGAGAACTGGGTTGATCCTTACTTTACCTTTTGCCCTACTTCAAGTCCGATGCGCTCCCTATGTGAATAGCATGACCCCATTTGAATTTATGTTTGGCAGACCTTCCCCAAATCCTCCCAAGATTGAAAGAAGTAGAAATAATGGAAGTCACTAATCGTTCCCTCATCGAGTGCCTGCAGGCTGTGCAACAGGTGAGAGACAAATCATCTGCTCTGACACCTTCATTTTGGGCCTAACCAAGGGAAAGGGAACAGGCAGCCAACAACGTGCAACCAGGAAACTGGACATGGGTAAAGAAGCACCAACCTGACACCTTAGAACCTAGGTGGACTGGCCCATACCAAGTGATACTTACAACACCAACTGCAGTTAAAATAGTGGGGAGGGGGCCGTGGATTCATCAGTCATAATTTAAAAAAAAAAAGCCCTCCCTGAGCATATCCTGAAAAGATGGACACCGAGAAAGACGGAAAATCCCTCAAAATTAAGGCTTTACAGAACTTAATTGTTTTTCTCCGAGTATTTCTGACAGCACCCACTGTTTCCCCCAAGCACAAACACATCTGTGGACTGCCATTCTAACCTCCAGCAGACTCAGGTTTACACAGGCACCTCAGGACAGCTGCTGGAGAGAAAGTCGCTCAGTGGGCTACGGGATCCTGCCTTTGGGATGATGTTCCCACTCAGAGAAGACAGTCCACACAGAAGACCACATGGCCAGCCCAAGATGAGACACGACGTCCCTCAAAGACCCATAGCCCTAGAAGGGACAACACTGGAGACACAGTGCGGGAACGGATCCCGCCACACCGAGGCATAGCACTAAGGGGGTGCAGCAGAAGAGTAAGGAGGTGGAGCAACAAGGTCACCAGGGAATGCTAAAGGAGGACTTTGGGGGCAGGACTTGGTGCCCGCACAGACTGGACTGGAAAACACTGCTAAGGGCCAACAAACAGTCCGTGAACTAACTACGAGCTTTCCTTTTTTGAGAGTTGTGTTTTCTTTGATGGTCATTGGATTTTGGCTATTTTCTTTCTTTTGGTGCTTGCTTTCGCTCTGTCTTGTGTTTGTGCATGTTATTACCTCTACTGTATGTCTAAAATGAGATGCAGGATGCACAATCTGCCGGAGAGAAAAAGGGGACCAACGCTTCGCGGGAGGGCCACGGGAAAGAGGGAGTTGGGGGGAAAGGGAGTGATGTCAAGAAACCCAGAGACAAGGGAACAACAAGTGGATGCAAATCCGTGGTGAGGGCGATGTAGGAATCCTGGTAGGGCGTGATCAAGGGTGAAGGAACCAAGAGGATTTACTGAAACCCAAATGAAGACTGAGCATGGCAGTGGGCACAAGAGGGAAATGAAAGGGAATAGCAGAGCGACTTTGGAAGCACGGGCCAGTTATACAGGTCTAAAGAAAGGCACGCACAGATGTAAATATATTTATCTGTGAGCATGGGGAAATACACCTATGTCCATATCTTTATAGGTTTCCTATTAAGGTAGCAGATGGCCTTTGGGCCTCCACTCAAGGACTCTCTCATTGCAAGAATACCTTGTTCTATTACATTGGCATTCTATGATGCTCACCTTCCCGACACGTTCCCTGATGTCTAAGCGGTTGCATAAGCAAATGTGGTCAAGAAAGCTGATGGTGCCCTGCTATCAAAAGATATGGCGTCTGAGGTCTTAAAGGCCTGAAGGGTAAGCAAGCGGCCATGTAGCTCAGAAACAACAGAGCCCACATGGAATAAGCATACCAGCCTGTGCGATCACGAGGTATCAAAGGGATCAGGCATCATCAGCACAAAAAAATCTCATTGCGAATGAGCAGGGAATGCTGGGTACAGAGCCAAAGCCCATTTGCAGTACACTGGACATTCCCTTAAGTAAGGTCTTGGGGAAGAGACATGCCTACACAGGGTACTAGACAGCAACGGTGAAACACAACTTTCCTCTAGCTCCTCAATGCTTCCTCTCCCCTCACTATCAAGATCCCAATTATAACTTACAAATCTGACTAGACCAGAGAATGTACACTGGGACAGATAGGAACTAGACACACAGGGAATTCAAGGTGGATGAGCCCTTTAGGACCAGTGTTATGAATGGGGATGCTGGGAGGGTGGAGGGAGGGTAGGTTGGCACCGGGGAACCGATGACATGGATCTACATAAAACCTCAAAAGAAAAGGGGGTGAAGGGGGACATCAGACAGTGCAAGATATGACAAAATAATAATTAGTAAATGATGAAGAATTGATGAGGAGGGGTAGTGAGAATGGGGGCGAGGGGAATGAGGAGCTGAGGCCAGGGGCTTGGGTGGAGAGAAGATATTTTGAGAATAATGAGGGCAATGAATGTACAAATGTGCCTTATATCAGTGATGTTTGCACGTATTGTGGTTATTGTTGTATGAGCCCCTATAAAAGGAGAGAAAAAAAAGACCCTGGCAGAGGGTTGATGCTAGGATGATCTCAGGCTGGATTAGACCAGCAAAAGCAGGTGCTGCAGTCGCCTCACCCTGTGTCTATTCCTGTGTGGGGCATGAAGCTTAGGGTCCACAGCCCCGGCAGCTGGACAGTGAGAGAGGCGGGGCTCTGAGGTCATTCCACAGGGGGAATGGCCCTCCGGTTCCTGCAGGGCCCACCCTCTTGTGTAGTCCTGCTGTCTGGGGCACCTCTTTCACGGAGCCCACACCAGGGCAGCTCTTCAACTCATGCGGGATTGGCAGGAAGCCTCTGCTCATGCACACACACCACCACCTAGCTGGAGGACCTCGGTGAACAAACCTTGAGGCAGACAACAAGCCCACTAACTGATCCTGTGAGAGATATAATCAGGATCCAGAAACCGGCAACTGGGAGCAAGGGGCAGCATACCTGGGTCCCAGCCCCTCCCACTGCCCTCTGCAAGGAGTGACATTCCAAAGCACAGTGTTTTCCAAAGGCACTGTCAGGACTTTGGAATGGGCAGCTCATTTGTGGACATGGATACTATGTGATCCAGACATACTACCTCCTCTGATCCTGTCAGCCAAGACTAAAAACCCTTCCAAGCAGAAAGCCATGCATCTGAACAGTATCCACCAGCCACTCACGTCCACTCCTGCTGCCTCCAAAGAGCTTCCCTGGGTTGGTCAGATCTCTCTGGGGACAGATATCCCTCGGTCCTTGGTTCTGCGTGAGAAAGAATTCATGCCAAAGCCTGGTTTGTGATCCAAGGGAGGTTTAGGAGCGTTAGGGAGGTGTGGTGGGCAACCCTGGTCGATCCTAGTGGCTGAATTGAATATACTTGGCCTAGGTGGGTCGATGCAGGTGCAGCGCCCACCCAGGTGGACCTGCCCTTCCTGGCCGGAAACCTGGACCTCTGAGCACGCACAGTGTGCCACTCCTTCCTGGGCCGCTAACTGGGCCATCTGAGCATGTGTAATGGACACCCCAGTCCCTATGCTAGCTACCTAACATTTCCACCCTGAAGAGATGTGGACCCAAATCTTTGGGGTACTGGGCGACGACATCTCTAGCTACTTCCTGCTGGCAAAAAGGGCGAAGTGGGGCTTTGGGTCCACACCCTTCCTGCTCTGCTGGGAGGGGTTGTCCATTCAGCGCTAGATTGGATAAGGTTGAAGTGGTCCAGGAGATGGTGGTCCTGGAGTTGGCACAATTGGATTAGGGGCTTTGGTAACTTGAGAACTTCTGGAAAAACCAACAAACGCACAAAAGGGTGAACAGTTTAACTGAGACAAGGCTAGGATTGTGAGGTGGGAGTCCCTTGAAAGTAGGTGAGTATCACAGGAAGTAAGTAAAAAGTCTTAGGATTATCAGGCGTGTGTGTTTGTTCATTCTAAGTACCGGCACAGGGGTAAAAGCATTCACAATTTCCCCTAGCGGGGTCCAGGGTTTGGGCACTACTGGGTGCAGTGGGATCACCGCTTCACTTATGATCCTAAGGCATTGGCCCCTCTGATAAGAACCATCCTTCTTTTTAACCCTATAACGCCTCACTTTTAAATTTTTGGGCAAAAAAAATTTCGTTTTGATTCATTACTTTCATAGTTATCAATATATATACATTTATATTCATTTGATTAAATGTTAGGGAAAGGTCATGCTCGGTGTTATAGGGTTAAATTGTAATATTGGGATGCTACAGGCGGATTCAACAGGGATCAAAAGTAGAGTAACTGCCTGTGTCATTTTTAATTTTCTCGGGTTCCATTTGAGTAAAAGGCTTGTAAGTTACCCGGGGACCAAATGCCCCTGGTGCCTCTACTAGGGGTAGAATGTTCAGGGAGGGTTCAGGGGTGGGACAATAGTGACCTGAAGTCCAGGATCCCTTAGGGCAGGAGTCCTCAAATTGTTTACACAGGGGGCCAGTTCATTGTCTCTCCGACCGTTGGAGGGCCAGACTATGGTTTTCAAAAAACCTATGGACAAATTCCTATGCACACTGCACGAGTCGGCTGCTAAGCAGGACAGGCAGTGGCAGCAAAAACACCCCGAGGGTGGGATAAATGGCATCGCGCCACATGTGCCCCATGGACCACAGTTTGAGGACGCCAGCCTTAGGGGTTCCTGGGTGCACTGGGGATGAAGGTCTCCTACTGCTCCTCGAGAGGAGAAATGCTCTAAGTTCTGGCATCTCCGCCCACTTTCCCGGCACTCTACCGAACTGTTCCCGGTGAATCACGGTTGGAAGGGAAAGCGTACCGTTCTCTGCCCACCATTCTCCTTTCTCAAAACGATACTGTGGCCAAATAGAGTTGCAAAGTGAATCTATCAGCTTTTGTTTGCCCAGCCTCTCTGTATCAACTCTATCCCAATTGGACACGATTCATGCAAGGGGGCAATTCCTGAGCATCAAGCTGCTAAGTCCCATCTAGAAAGCACAAAACAAGGAGGCGATTGACAGGTTGCTGCCTCCAGGTCAATAACCCCCACTTGAGAGCACACCCCTGGGTTGCCCTGAATCTCATGCCTCAGCCCGAGGGAAGGGGTCAAGGACTAGTCGCCGAAGGCGACCTTTAGGTCCAACCATTTTTCTGGACAACAGGCTAGGAGGACCACTGCTTGGGATGGCCCCAAGGCCCTCCAAGACGCCTGCTGGCGGGGCTGATGCTCAAATCTCTCAAGGGAAGGGACACGTGGCAGCTCAGGGAACCTTAAAGGAAATTGGAATTTCTGGCTGGAACATCATGTCAGAGGAGATGTGTATTAAGTAAGAGCTGTCCCCAAAAGTGCATGAAGCAGCATGGCTGAAAGCCTAAATAACAGTGACTCCGCCTAGGCTTCCGAACGCCATTGGCCTAAGCCTGGGCCACGGAAAAGCAGCCTGTAAGAAGGAACAAACCAAATCTGGAAGAACACTAGCCCTATAACTCCTCAAGTTTTAAATTTTGGAAATATATTTTTTGGTTTTTATTATTTACTTTCATAGTTATCAATATATATGACATTCAAAATATATTTTAAAAGCATAAAATTTTCAGTGTTTTTGAAATGTGACCAAATTGTCACATTTATAATTTGGGTACCAGATACGTTTTCATTAAGAATTATGACAATTTTGTGCTTGGCGTTATAGGGCTAGAGCAGCTTGTTTGAAAAACCAGGAGAAAGGCAAAGGGAATGGAGGGGAAAAGGGAAACTTTGGGCTCCCGGGACCAGGCAGGGCTAACTCCCAGGCCTCTTCACCCAGCTCCCTAGGCAGCGCCCTTCCACATGTGGACTGGTGGGTGCCATCTTGGCCATGGTCACAGATCTTGTTACCTCTCGGCTACAATGGCGACTGTGTAGGATCTCTGGGAAAAGCTGAAACAGCTTTGACAAGAGTGAAGCCATTTGGGGCTGACAGAAGCCACCATGAAAAGAAAATAAAGTAGCTAGGAAGTGTAAATGAACTAGCTGATATTGGGGAGGTAGGCTGTGCAGACGTCGCCCAAGGGAATGTCATGAAGGAAATGGGTGTTCAGAAGGCTTGCGAGAACGACCAGAGCAGTTTTGGTTCAACTAAGAATGGCTAACCCTAATACCCCGCTTCTCACTCGCCTAGTCCTGAGGAAGTATCCATGTACCTACTATACAAAACAGTGACATTGGAAAAACCAGTGCCTTGAAAAGCCCAGGAGAGGCGGACGAGCCACCACTAGAGAGAACGGGCCTAGTCCTCGCCTAGAAAAATCGAAGCTACAGACAATAATGCTCGAAGCTGAATAAAGGTGTCCAGGCTCTGTTTCACTTGACCCCAAAGAGCCCATGCTCACTCTCCATGTAGGGAGCCAGCCAGTAAATTTCTAGGTGGACAAAGGGGTCACCTTCTTGGTTTCAGAAAAGACTACAGGTGCCTTGTCAAAAGGAAAGGCTTTCATTACAGGGGCCCCAGGGCAGACCCAAGCACACCCATGGACAACGGCCAGAATAACAGATTTAGCACAAGAGACAGTTACACGCTCACCCTGGTAATGCCTCAATGCCCCTTTCCCCTAATTGATCGTGACTTATTATGAAAAATGGCAGCCATAATTACTTTCTCATCTGCTACAACCACCTTAACCCTTGAACTTGAAAAGCCAAAAGTTTTGCTCACCACTCCAATGTCAGAGTGATATGTGTTTTATCAAGGAGCAGAAGAGACCTCCTCAAAGGAACTTCTTGATAAATCACTAAAAGATATTCCTTTTGTTTGGGCAGAGAACAACCTGCCAGATCTTTCTTAGCTTCAGGTGCCTGGGGTCGTACAACTTCTGAGCTCAGCTACACTGGTGTGTCAAGCTAACCCTACTCCCTGGATAGCAAAAGTGGGTATTTCTGTTCCCATTTGCAGACTAAAGAGGACAGGCATTTGGGTCCTCTGCAAGTCCACATGGAATGCTCCCTTGCTGCCAATGCAGAAGCCGGGAACTGAGGACTTCCAACCGGTGCAGGATCTCAGAGAGGTAAATGAGCGGATAGAAACTGGCTACCCCACGTGCCAAACCCCGAGACCCTCCTGAGTACTATCCCGTCAAACTGAATTTGTTATACTGTTTTGGACTTAAAGGATGCTTTGTTCTCCATACCCATGTCCCCTGCACATCAACCCAGTGAAGACTTACAGGGACACAAGGAGGAACACCCCCAAACCACCTTGCTCCAGTATGCAGATGAACTCCTCCTGGCCTCCGAAACCCTGGAGGAATGCCAACCGGCTACCAAGGACCTGATAACAGTCCTTGGCCCATTGGGGTACAGGGTATCTGCAAGAAAGGCTCAACTGTGTGTCCATAAAGCTGTATACCTAGGCTACCAACTGGAGGAGGGAAAACGGACCTTGTCCCCCAGCCGCATTGAGGTGATCCTCAAAATCCAGTCCCTGAGACTAAGAGGCAGTTGCAAGAGTTTCTAGGAGCTGTGGGGTACTGTCCTTTGTGGAATTTGGGATTTGCAAAAACAACGAAACCCCTATATGCAAGTACTGGGGAAAGGAAAAAGAACTTAAATGGACTGAAGTAGAACAACAAGCGTTTGAATCCTTTAAAAAGTCGCTCATATGGGCAACCTCTCTTGCCCTACTAGACATAGTAAAGCCCTTCCAATTGTCTATGTGAGGCCAGAGGCACAGCTAAAGAAGTGCTAACTGAGAACTTGCGGCCATGGAAGAGACCTGTGGCCTATCTTTCAAAGAAACTGGACTCTGTAGCTGCAGGATGGCTGAGCTGCATGCGAGCTGAGGCTGCCACGGCCATCCTAGTCATAGAAGCTAGGAAGCTTACACTGGGACAGGATATTGCTGTGGTAGGGGGACCTATGGTTGAACCACTCCTAACCAGTCCCCCGGACCGGTGGATCTCGAATGCCAGGACTATACCACAAATCCCCAAGGTAGTGGCTGTGACCATGCCATCCCCAGTGTTACAGCCACAACCTACATACTCAGAAAATGATCTAAAGATAAGCCAAGAGCTGGCCTGCCAAAAAGACTGGGAGCATCCAGGGTGGCTGGTCCATCCTGATGGAAGAAGATTCATGCCAGAAGCTCTGGGAGAGATCTGATTCAAGGACTACATGAAGGTATGCATTTGGGATCCTCTCTAAACTGTCTCAGTTGCTTCTCAGGCACTTTTACATACCCAGGCTTGGACACTGGGTGGCAGATGTCATCCACCGTTGATTGCACTGTGCTCGGGTAAACAACCCCAGAAAGAAAAGGAGCAACCCCAACCACGAGCTCGAGGTAGTAGTCCAGGAGAATTCTGGGAGGTGGACTTTATGGATATCAAACTTAGAAAGTATGGCTACCGATATTTGCTGGTGTTCGTAGACACCTGTTCTGGATGGGTGGAAGCCTTCCCAACAAAGAAGGAAACTGCTGCCACTGTGTGTAAATTATTAGTAACTAAAATTGTCCCTAGATTTGGCCTTCCCACCACCTTGGGGTCCAACAATGGCCCAACATTTATTGCTCAAATTACTAAAGTCTTAGCAATGCTTCTAAATATTAACTGGAAGCTCTTCAGGGCAAGTAGAAAAAATAAACAGAACCCTAAAGGAATTGTTCGTTAAGTTGCATTTAGGACCTGGCGAGAACTGGGTTGATCCTTACTTTACCTTTTGCCCTACTTCAAGTCCGATGCGCTCCCTATGTGAATAGCATGACCCCATTTGAATTTATGTTTGGCAGACCTTCCCCAAATCCTCCCAAGATTGAAAGAAGTAGAAATAATGGAAGTCACTAATCGTTCCCTCATCGAGTGCCTGCAGGCTGTGCAACAGGTGAGAGACAAATCATCTGCTCTGACACCTTCATTTTGGGCCTAACCAAGGGAAAGGGAACAGGCAGCCAACAACGTGCAACCAGGAAACTGGACATGGGTAAAGAAGCACCAACCTGACACCTTAGAACCTAGGTGGACTGGCCCATACCAAGTGATACTTACAACACCAACTGCAGTTAAAATAGTGGGGAGGGGGCCGTGGATTCATCAGTCATAATTTAAAAAAAAAAAAGCCCTCCCTGAGCATATCCTGAAAAGATGGACACCGAGAAAGACGGAAAATCCCTCAAAATTAAGGCTTTACAGAACTTAATTGTTTTTCTCCGAGTATTTCTGACAGCACCCACTGTTTCCCCCAAGCACAAACACATCTGTGGGCTGCCATTCTAACCTCCAGCAGACTCAGGTTTACACAGGCACCTCAGGACAGCTGCTGGAGAGAAAGTCGCTCAGTGGGCTACGGGATCCTGCCTTTGGGATGATGTTCCCACTCAGAGAAGACAGTCCACACAGAAGACCACGTGGCCAGCCCAAGATGAGACACGACGTCCCTCAAAGACCCATAGCCCTAGAAGGGACAACACTGGAGACACAGTGCGGGAACGGATCCCGCCACACCGAGGCATAGCACTAAGGGGGTGCAGCAGAAGAGTAAGGAGGTGGAGCAACAAGGTCACCAGGGAATGCTAAAGGAGGACTTTGGGGGCAGGACTTGGTGCCCGCACAGACTGGACTGGAAAACACTGCTAAGGGCCAACAAACAGTCCGTGAACTAACTACGAGCTTTCCTTTCTTGAGGAGTTGTGTTTTCTTTGATGGTCATTGGATTTTGGCTATTTTCTTTCTTTTGGTGCTTGCTTTCGCTCTGTCTTGTGTTTGTGCATGTTATTACCTCTACTGTATGTCTAAAATGAGATGCAGGATGCACAATCTGCCGGAGAGAAAAAGGGGACCAACGCTTCGCGGGAGGGCCACGGGAAAGAGGGAGTTGGGGGGAAAGGGAGTGATGTCAAGAAACCCAGAGACAAGGGAACAACAAGTGGATGCAAATCCGTGGTGAGGGCGATGTAGGAATCCTGGTAGGGCGTGATCAAGGGTGAAGGAACCAAGAGGATTTACTGAAACCCAAATGAAGACTGAGCATGGCAGTGGGCACAAGAGGGAAATGAAAGGGAATAGCAGAGCGACTTTGGAAGCACGGGCCAGTTATACAGGTCTAAAGAAAGGCACGCACAGATGTAAATATATTTATCTGTGAGCATGGGGAAATACACCTATGTCCATATCTTTATAGGTTTCCTATTAAGGTAGCAGATGGCCTTTGGGCCTCCACTCAAGGACTCTCTCATTGCAAGAATACCTTGTTCTATTACATTGGCATTCTATGATGCTCACCTTCCCGACACGTTCCCTGATGTCTAAGCGGTTGCATAAGCAAATGTGGTCAAGAAAGCTGATGGTGCCCTGCTATCAAAAGATATGGCGTCTGAGGTCTTAAAGGCCTGAAGGGTAAGCAAGCGGCCATGTAGCTCAGAAACAACAGAGCCCACATGGAATAAGCATACCAGCCTGTGCGATCACGAGGTATCAAAGGGATCAGGCATCATCAGCACAAAAAAATCTCATTGCGAATGAGCAGGGAATGCTGGGTACAGAGCCAAAGCCCATTTGCAGTACACTGGACATTCCCTTAAGTAAGGTCTTGGGGAAGAGACATGCCTACACAGGGTACTAGACAGCAACGGTGAAACACAACTTTCCTCTAGCTCCTCAATGCTTCCTCTCCCCTCACTATCAAGATCCCAATTATAACTTACAAATCTGACTAGACCAGAGAATGTACACTGGGACAGATAGGAACTAGACACACAGGGAATTCAAGGTGGATGAGCCCTTTAGGACCAGTGTTATGAATGGGGATGCTGGGAGGGTGGAGGGAGGGTAGGTTGGCACCGGGGAACCGATGACATGGATCTACATAAAACCTCAAAAGAAAAGGGGGTGAAGGGGGACATCAGACAGTGCAAGATATGACAAAATAATAATTAGTAAATGATGAAGAATTGATGAGGAGGGGTAGTGAGAATGGGGGCGAGGGGAATGAGGAGCTGAGGCCAGGGGCTTGGGTGGAGAGAAGATATTTTGAGAATAATGAGGGCAATGAATGTACAAATGTGCCTTATATCAGTGATGTTTGCACGTATTGTGGTTATTGTTGTATGAGCCCCTATAAAAGGAGAGAAAAAAAAGACCCTGGCAGAGGGTTGATGCTAGGATGATCTCAGGCTGGATTAGACCAGCAAAAGCAGGTGCTGCAGTCGCCTCACCCTGTGTCTATTCCTGTGTGGGGCATGAAGCTTAGGGTCCACAGCCCCGGCAGCTGGACAGTGAGAGAGGCGGGGCTCTGAGGTCATTCCACAGGGGGAATGGCCCTCCGGTTCCTGCAGGGCCCACCCTCTTGTGTAGTCCTGCTGTCTGGGGCACCTCTTTCACGGAGCCCACACCAGGGCAGCTCTTCAACTCATGCGGGATTGGCAGGAAGCCTCTGCTCATGCACACACACCACCACCTAGCTGGAGGACCTCGGTGAACAAACCTTGAGGCAGACAACAAGCCCACTAACTGATCCTGTGAGAGATATAATCAGGATCCAGAAACCGGCAACTGGGAGCAAGGGGCAGCATACCTGGGTCCCAGCCCCTCCCACTGCCCTCTGCAAGGAGTGACATTCCAAAGCACAGTGTTTTCCAAAGGCACTGTCAGGACTTTGGAATGGGCAGCTCATTTGTGGACATGGATACTATGTGATCCAGACATACTACCTCCTCTGATCCTGTCAGCCAAGACTAAAAACCCTTCCAAGCAGAAAGCCATGCATCTGAACAGTATCCACCAGCCACTCACGTCCACTCCTGCTGCCTCCAAAGAGCTTCCCTGGGTTGGTCAGATCTCTCTGGGGACAGATATCCCTCGGTCCTTGGTTCTGCGTGAGAAAGAATTCATGCCAAAGCCTGGTTTGTGATCCAAGGGAGGTTTAGGAGCGTTAGGGAGGTGTGGTGGGCAACCCTGGTCGATCCTAGTGGCTGAATTGAATATACTTGGCCTAGGTGGGTCGATGCAGGTGCAGCGCCCACCCAGGTGGACCTGCCCTTCCTGGCCGGAAACCTGGACCTCTGAGCACGCACAGTGTGCCACTCCTTCCTGGGCCGCTAACTGGGCCATCTGAGCATGTGTAATGGACACCCCAGTCCCTATGCTAGCTACCTAACATTTCCACCCTGAAGAGATGTGGACCCAAATCTTTGGGGTACTGGGCGACGACATCTCTAGCTACTTCCTGCTGGCAAAAAGGGCGAAGTGGGGCTTTGGGTCCACACCCTTCCTGCTCTGCTGGGAGGGGTTGTCCATTCAGCGCTAGATTGGATAAGGTTGAAGTGGTCCAGGAGATGGTGGTCCTGGAGTTGGCACAATTGGATTAGGGGCTTTGGTAACTTGAGAACTTCTGGAAAAACCAACAAACGCACAAAAGGGTGAACAGTTTAACTGAGACAAGGCTAGGATTGTGAGGTGGGAGTCCCTTGAAAGTAGGTGAGTATCACAGGAAGTAAGTAAAAAGTCTTAGGATTATCAGGCGTGTGTGTTTGTTCATTCTAAGTACCGGCACAGGGGTAAAAGCATTCACAATTTCCCCTAGCGGGGTCCAGGGTTTGGGCACTACTGGGTGCAGTGGGATCACCGCTTCACTTATGATCCTAAGGCATTGGCCCCTCTGATAAGAACCATCCTTCTTTTTAACCCTATAACGCCTCACTTTTAAATTTTTGGGCAAAAAAAATTTCGTTTTGAT
Source organism: Tenrec ecaudatus (assembly GCF_050624435.1). Lineage (NCBI taxonomy): Eukaryota > Metazoa > Chordata > Mammalia > Afrosoricida > Tenrecidae > Tenrec > Tenrec ecaudatus. The sequence continues at coordinate 27,526 of NW_027457813.1, forward strand.
TCATTACTTTCATAGTTATCAATATATATACATTTATATTCATTTGATTAAATGTTAGGGAAAGGTCATGCTCGGTGTTATAGGGTTAAATTGTAATATTGGGATGCTACAGGCGGATTCAACAGGGATCAAAAGTAGAGTAACTGCCTGTGTCATTTTTAATTTTCTCGGGTTCCATTTGAGTAAAAGGCTTGTAAGTTACCCGGGGACCAAATGCCCCTGGTGCCTCTACTAGGGGTAGAATGTTCAGGGAGGGTTCAGGGGTGGGACAATAGTGACCTGAAGTCCAGGATCCCTTAGGGCAGGAGTCCTCAAATTGTTTACACAGGGGGCCAGTTCATTGTCTCTCCGACCGTTGGAGGGCCAGACTATGGTTTTCAAAAAACCTATGGACAAATTCCTATGCACACTGCACGAGTCGGCTGCTAAGCAGGACAGGCAGTGGCAGCAAAAACACCCCGAGGGTGGGATAAATGGCATCGCGCCACATGTGCCCCATGGACCACAGTTTGAGGACGCCAGCCTTAGGGGTTCCTGGGTGCACTGGGGATGAAGGTCTCCTACTGCTCCTCGAGAGGAGAAATGCTCTAAGTTCTGGCATCTCCGCCCACTTTCCCGGCACTCTACCGAACTGTTCCCGGTGAATCACGGTTGGAAGGGAAAGCGTACCCTTCTCTGCCCACCATTCTCCTTTCTCAAAACGATACTGTGGCCAAATAGAGTTGCAAAGTGAATCTATCAGCTTTTGTTTGCCCAGCCTCTCTGTATCAACTCTATCCCAATTGGACACGATTCATGCAAGGGGGCAATTCCTGAGCATCAAGCTGCTAAGTCCCATCTAGAAAGCACAAAACAAGGAGGCGATTGACAGGTTGCTGCCTCCAGGTCAATAACCCCCACTTGAGAGCACACCCCTGGGTTGCCCTGAATCTCATGCCTCAGCCCGAGGGAAGGGGTCAAGGACTAGTCGCCGAAGGCGACCTTTAGGTCCAACCATTTTTCTGGACAACAGGCTAGGAGGACCACTGCTTGGGATGGCCCCAAGGCCCTCCAAGACGCCTGCTGGCGGGGCTGATGCTCAAATCTCTCAAGGGAAGGGACACGTGGCAGCTCAGGGAACCTTAAAGGAAATTGGAATTTCTGGCTGGAACATCATGTCAGAGGAGATGTGTATTAAGTAAGAGCTGTCCCCAAAAGTGCATGAAGCAGCATGGCTGAAAGCCTAAATAACAGTGACTCCGCCTAGGCTTCCGAACGCCATTGGCCTAAGCCTGGGCCACGGAAAAGCAGCCTGTAAGAAGGAACAAACCAAATCTGGAAGAACACTAGCCCTATAACTCCTCAAGTTTTAAATTTTGGAAATATATTTTTTGGTTTTTATTATTTACTTTCATAGTTATCAATATATATGACATTCAAAATATATTTTAAAAGCATAAAATTTTCAGTGTTTTTGAAATGTGACCAAATTGTCACATTTATAATTTGGGTACCAGATACGTTTTCATTAAGAATTATGACAATTTTGTGCTTGGCGTTATAGGGCTAGAGCAGCTTGTTTGAAAAACCAGGAGAAAGGCAAAGGGAATGGAGGGGAAAAGGGAAACTTTGGGCTCCCGGGACCAGGCAGGGCTAACTCCCAGGCCTCTTCACCCAGCTCCCTAGGCAGCGCCCTTCCACATGTGGACTGGTGGGTGCCATCTTGGCCATGGTCACAGATCTTGTTACCTCTCGGCTACAATGGCGACTGTGTAGGATCTCTGGGAAAAGCTGAAACAGCTTTGACAAGAGTGAAGCCATTTGGGGCTGACAGAAGCCACCATGAAAAGAAAATAAAGTAGCTAGGAAGTGTAAATGAACTAGCTGATATTGGGGAGGTAGGCTGTGCAGACGTCGCCCAAGGGAATGTCATGAAGGAAATGGGTGTTCAGAAGGCTTGCGAGAACGACCAGAGCAGTTTTGGTTCAACTAAGAATGGCTAACCCTAATACCCCGCTTCTCACTCGCCTAGTCCTGAGGAAGTATCCATGTACCTACTATACAAAACAGTGACATTGGAAAAACCAGTGCCTTGAAAAGCCCAGGAGAGGCGGACGAGCCACCACTAGAGAGAACGGGCCTAGTCCTCGCCTAGAAAAATCGAAGCTACAGACAATAATGCTCGAAGCTGAATAAAGGTGTCCAGGCTCTGTTTCACTTGACCCCAAAGAGCCCATGCTCACTCTCCATGTAGGGAGCCAGCCAGTAAATTTCTAGGTGGACAAAGGGGTCACCTTCTTGGTTTCAGAAAAGACTACAGGTGCCTTGTCAAAAGGAAAGGCTTTCATTACAGGGGCCCCAGGGCAGACCCAAGCACACCCATGGACAACGGCCAGAATAACAGATTTAGCACAAGAGACAGTTACACGCTCACCCTGGTAATGCCTCAATGCCCCTTTCCCCTAATTGATCGTGACTTATTATGAAAAATGGCAGCCATAATTACTTTCTCATCTGCTACAACCACCTTAACCCTTGAACTTGAAAAGCCAAAAGTTTTGCTCACCACTCCAATGTCAGAGTGATATGTGTTTTATCAAGGAGCAGAAGAGACCTCCTCAAAGGAACTTCTTGATAAATCACTAAAAGATATTCCTTTTGTTTGGGCAGAGAACAACCTGCCAGATCTTTCTTAGCTTCAGGTGCCTGGGGTCGTACAACTTCTGAGCTCAGCTACACTGGTGTGTCAAGCTAACCCTACTCCCTGGATAGCAAAAGTGGGTATTTCTGTTCCCATTTGCAGACTAAAGAGGACAGGCATTTGGGTCCTCTGCAAGTCCACATGGAATGCTCCCTTGCTGCCAATGCAGAAGCCGGGAACTGAGGACTTCCAACCGGTGCAGGATCTCAGAGAGGTAAATGAGCGGATAGAAACTGGCTACCCCACGTGCCAAACCCCGAGACCCTCCTGAGTACTATCCCGTCAAACTGAATTTGTTATACTGTTTTGGACTTAAAGGATGCTTTGTTCTCCATACCCATGTCCCCTGCACATCAACCCAGTGAAGACTTACAGGGACACAAGGAGGAACACCCCCAAACCACCTTGCTCCAGTATGCAGATGAACTCCTCCTGGCCTCCGAAACCCTGGAGGAATGCCAACCGGCTACCAAGGACCTGATAACAGTCCTTGGCCCATTGGGGTACAGGGTATCTGCAAGAAAGGCTCAACTGTGTGTCCATAAAGCTGTATACCTAGGCTACCAACTGGAGGAGGGAAAACGGACCTTGTCCCCCAGCCGCATTGAGGTGATCCTCAAAATCCAGTCCCTGAGACTAAGAGGCAGTTGCAAGAGTTTCTAGGAGCTGTGGGGTACTGTCCTTTGTGGAATTTGGGATTTGCAAAAACAACGAAACCCCTATATGCAAGTACTGGGGAAAGGAAAAAGAACTTAAATGGACTGAAGTAGAACAACAAGCGTTTGAATCCTTTAAAAAGTCGCTCATATGGGCAACCTCTCTTGCCCTACTAGACATAGTAAAGCCCTTCCAATTGTCTATGTGAGGCCAGAGGCACAGCTAAAGAAGTGCTAACTGAGAACTTGCGGCCATGGAAGAGACCTGTGGCCTATCTTTCAAAGAAACTGGACTCTGTAGCTGCAGGATGGCTGAGCTGCATGCGAGCTGAGGCTGCCACGGCCATCCTAGTCATAGAAGCTAGGAAGCTTACACTGGGACAGGATATTGCTGTGGTAGGGGGACCTATGGTTGAACCACTCCTAACCAGTCCCCCGGACCGGTGGATCTCGAATGCCAGGACTATACCACAAATCCCCAAGGTAGTGGCTGTGACCATGCCATCCCCAGTGTTACAGCCACAACCTACATACTCAGAAAATGATCTAAAGATAAGCCAAGAGCTGGCCTGCCAAAAAGACTGGGAGCATCCAGGGTGGCTGGTCCATCCTGATGGAAGAAGATTCATGCCAGAAGCTCTGGGAGAGATCTGATTCAAGGACTACATGAAGGTATGCATTTGGGATCCTCTCTAAACTGTCTCAGTTGCTTCTCAGGCACTTTTACATACCCAGGCTTGGACACTGGGTGGCAGATGTCATCCACCGTTGATTGCACTGTGCTCGGGTAAACAACCCCAGAAAGAAAAGGAGCAACCCCAACCACGAGCTCGAGGTAGTAGTCCAGGAGAATTCTGGGAGGTGGACTTTATGGATATCAAACTTAGAAAGTATGGCTACCGATATTTGCTGGTGTTCGTAGACACCTGTTCTGGATGGGTGGAAGCCTTCCCAACAAAGAAGGAAACTGCTGCCACTGTGTGTAAATTATTAGTAACTAAAATTGTCCCTAGATTTGGCCTTCCCACCACCTTGGGGTCCAACAATGGCCCAACATTTATTGCTCAAATTACTAAAGTCTTAGCAATGCTTCTAAATATTAACTGGAAGCTCTTCAGGGCAAGTAGAAAAAATAAACAGAACCCTAAAGGAATTGTTCGTTAAGTTGCATTTAGGACCTGGCGAGAACTGGGTTGATCCTTACTTTACCTTTTGCCCTACTTCAAGTCCGATGCGCTCCCTATGTGAATAGCATGACCCCATTTGAATTTATGTTTGGCAGACCTTCCCCAAATCCTCCCAAGATTGAAAGAAGTAGAAATAATGGAAGTCACTAATCGTTCCCTCATCGAGTGCCTGCAGGCTGTGCAACAGGTGAGAGACAAATCATCTGCTCTGACACCTTCATTTTGGGCCTAACCAAGGGAAAGGGAACAGGCAGCCAACAACGTGCAACCAGGAAACTGGACATGGGTAAAGAAGCACCAACCTGACACCTTAGAACCTAGGTGGACTGGCCCATACCAAGTGATACTTACAACACCAACTGCAGTTAAAATAGTGGGGAGGGGGCCGTGGATTCATCAGTCATAATTTAAAAAAAAAAAAGCCCTCCCTGAGCGTATCCTGAAAAGATGGACACCGAGAAAGACGGAAAATCCCTCAAAATTAAGGCTTTACAGAACTTAATTGTTTTTCTCCGAGTATTTCTGACAGCACCCACTGTTTCCCCCAAGCACAAACACATCTGTGGACTGCCATTCTAACCTCCAGCAGACTCAGGTTTACACAGGCACCTCAGGACAGCTGCTGGAGAGAAAGTCGCTCAGTGGGCTACGGGATCCTGCCTTTGGGATGATGTTCCCACTCAGAGAAGACAGTCCACACAGAAGACCACATGGCCAGCCCAAGATGAGACACGACGTCCCTCAAAGACCCATAGCCCTAGAAGGGACAACACTGGAGACACAGTGCGGGAACGGATCCCGCCACACCGAGGCATAGCACTAAGGGGGTGCAGCAGAAGAGTAAGGAGGTGGAGCAACAAGGTCACCAGGGAATGCTAAAGGAGGACTTTGGGGGCAGGACTTGGTGCCCGCACAGACTGGACTGGAAAACACTGCTAAGGGCCAACAAACAGTCCGTGAACTAACTACGAGCTTTCCTTTCTTGAGGAGTTGTGTTTTCTTTGATGGTCATTGGATTTTGGCTATTTTCTTTCTTTTGGTGCTTGCTTTCGCTCTGTCTTGTGTTTGTGCATGTTATTACCTCTACTGTATGTCTAAAATGAGATGCAGGATGCACAATCTGCCGGAGAGAAAAAGGGGACCAACGCTTCGCGGGAGGGCCACGGGAAAGAGGGAGTTGGGGGGAAAGGGAGTGATGTCAAGAAACCCAGAGACAAGGGAACAACAAGTGGATGCAAATCCGTGGTGAGGGCGATGTAGGAATCCTGGTAGGGCGTGATCAAGGGTGAAGGAACCAAGAGGATTTACTGAAACCCAAATGAAGACTGAGCATGGCAGTGGGCACAAGAGGGAAATGAAAGGGAATAGCAGAGCGACTTTGGAAGCACGGGCCAGTTATACAGGTCTAAAGAAAGGCACGCACAGATGTAAATATATTTATCTGTGAGCATGGGGAAATACACCTATGTCCATATCTTTATAGGTTTCCTATTAAGGTAGCAGATGGCCTTTGGGCCTCCACTCAAGGACTCTCTCATTGCAAGAATACCTTGTTCTATTACATTGGCATTCTATGATGCTCACCTTCCCGACACGTTCCCTGATGTCTAAGCGGTTGCATAAGCAAATGTGGTCAAGAAAGCTGATGGTGCCCTGCTATCAAAAGATATGGCGTCTGAGGTCTTAAAGGCCTGAAGGGTAAGCAAGCGGCCATGTAGCTCAGAAACAACAGAGCCCACATGGAATAAGCATACCAGTCTGTGCGATCACGAGGTATCAAAGGGATCAGGCATCATCAGCACAAAAAAATCTCATTGCGAATGAGCAGGGAATGCTGGGTACAGAGCCAAAGCCCATTTGCAGTACACTGGACATTCCCTTAAGTAAGGTCTTGGGGAAGAGACATGCCTACACAGGGTACTAGACAGCAACGGTGAAACACAACTTTCCTCTAGCTCCTCAATGCTTCCTCTCCCCTCACTATCAAGATCCCAATTATAACTTACAAATCTGACTAGACCAGAGAATGTACACTGGGACAGATAGGAACTAGACACACAGGGAATTCAAGGTGGATGAGCCCTTTAGGACCAGTGTTATGAATGGGGATGCTGGGAGGGTGGAGGGAGGGTAGGTTGGCACCGGGGAACCGATGACATGGATCTACATAAAACCTCAAAAGAAAAGGGGGTGAAGGGGGACATCAGACAGTGCAAGATATGACAAAATAATAATTAGTAAATGATGAAGAATTGATGAGGAGGGGTAGTGAGAATGGGGGCGAGGGGAATGAGGAGCTGAGGCCAGGGGCTTGGGTGGAGAGAAGATATTTTGAGAATAATGAGGGCAATGAATGTACAAATGTGCCTTATATCAGTGATGTTTGCACGTATTGTGGTTATTGTTGTATGAGCCCCTATAAAAGGAGAGAAAAAAAAGACCCTGGCAGAGGGTTGATGCTAGGATGATCTCAGGCTGGATTAGACCAGCAAAAGCAGGTGCTGCAGTCGCCTCACCCTGTGTCTATTCCTGTGTGGGGCATGAAGCTTAGGGTCCACAGCCCCGGCAGCTGGACAGTGAGAGAGGCGGGGCTCTGAGGTCATTCCACAGGGGGAATGGCCCTCCGGTTCCTGCAGGGCCCACCCTCTTGTGTAGTCCTGCTGTCTGGGGCACCTCTTTCACGGAGCCCACACCAGGGCAGCTCTTCAACTCATGCGGGATTGGCAGGAAGCCTCTGCTCATGCACACACACCACCACCTAGCTGGAGGACCTCGGTGAACAAACCTTGAGGCAGACAACAAGCCCACTAACTGATCCTGTGAGAGATATAATCAGGATCCAGAAACCGGCAACTGGGAGCAAGGGGCAGCATACCTGGGTCCCAGCCCCTCCCACTGCCCTCTGCAAGGAGTGACATTCCAAAGCACAGTGTTTTCCAAAGGCACTGTCAGGACTTTGGAATGGGCAGCTCATTTGTGGACATGGATACTATGTGATCCAGACATACTACCTCCTCTGATCCTGTCAGCCAAGACTAAAAACCCTTCCAAGCAGAAAGCCATGCATCTGAACAGTATCCACCAGCCACTCACGTCCACTCCTGCTGCCTCCAAAGAGCTTCCCTGGGTTGGTCAGATCTCTCTGGGGACAGATATCCCTCGGTCCTTGGTTCTGCGTGAGAAAGAATTCATGCCAAAGCCTGGTTTGTGATCCAAGGGAGGTTTAGGAGCGTTAGGGAGGTGTGGTGGGCAACCCTGGTCGATCCTAGTGGCTGAATTGAATATACTTGGCCTAGGTGGGTCGATGCAGGTGCAGCGCCCACCCAGGTGGACCTGCCCTTCCTGGCCGGAAACCTGGACCTCTGAGCACGCACAGTGTGCCACTCCTTCCTGGGCCGCTAACTGGGCCATCTGAGCATGTGTAATGGACACCCCAGTCCCTATGCTAGCTACCTAACATTTCCACCCTGAAGAGATGTGGACCCAAATCTTTGGGGTACTGGGCGACGACATCTCTAGCTACTTCCTGCTGGCAAAAAGGGCGAAGTGGGGCTTTGGGTCCACACCCTTCCTGCTCTGCTGGGAGGGGTTGTCCATTCAGCGCTAGATTGGATAAGGTTGAAGTGGTCCAGGAGATGGTGGTCCTGGAGTTGGCACAATTGGATTAGGGGCTTTGGTAACTTGAGAACTTCTGGAAAAACCAACAAACGCACAAAAGGGTGAACAGTTTAACTGAGACAAGGCTAGGATTGTGAGGTGGGAGTCCCTTGAAAGTAGGTGAGTATCACAGGAAGTAAGTAAAAAGTCTTAGGATTATCAGGCGTGTGTGTTTGTTCATTCTAAGTACCGGCACAGGGGTAAAAGCATTCACAATTTCCCCTAGCGGGGTCCAGGGTTTGGGCACTACTGGGTGCAGTGGGATCACCGCTTCACTTATGATCCTAAGGCATTGGCCCCTCTGATAAGAACCATCCTTCTTTTTAACCCTATAACGCCTCACTTTTAAATTTTTGGGCAAAAAAAATTTCGTTTTGATTCATTACTTTCATAGTTATCAATATATATACATTTATATTCATTTGATTAAATGTTAGGGAAAGGTCATGCTCGGTGTTATAGGGTTAAATTGTAATATTGGGATGCTACAGGCGGATTCAACAGGGATCAAAAGTAGAGTAACTGCCTGTGTCATTTTTAATTTTCTCGGGTTCCATTTGAGTAAAAGGCTTGTAAGTTACCCGGGGACCAAATGCCCCTGGTGCCTCTACTAGGGGTAGAATGTTCAGGGAGGGTTCAGGGGTGGGACAATAGTGACCTGAAGTCCAGGATCCCTTAGGGCAGGAGTCCTCAAATTGTTTACACAGGGGGCCAGTTCATTGTCTCTCCGACCGTTGGAGGGCCAGACTATGGTTTTCAAAAAACCTATGGACAAATTCCTATGCACACTGCACGAGTCGGCTGCTAAGCAGGACAGGCAGTGGCAGCAAAAACACCCCGAGGGTGGGATAAATGGCATCGCGCCACATGTGCCCCATGGACCACAGTTTGAGGACGCCAGCCTTAGGGGTTCCTGGGTGCACTGGGGATGAAGGTCTCCTACTGCTCCTCGAGAGGAGAAATGCTCTAAGTTCTGGCATCTCCGCCCACTTTCCCGGCACTCTACCGAACTGTTCCCGGTGAATCACGGTTGGAAGGGAAAGCGTACCCTTCTCTGCCCACCATTCTCCTTTCTCAAAACGATACTGTGGCCAAATAGAGTTGCAAAGTGAATCTATCAGCTTTTGTTTGCCCAGCCTCTCTGTATCAACTCTATCCCAATTGGACACGATTCATGCAAGGGGGCAATTCCTGAGCATCAAGCTGCTAAGTCCCATCTAGAAAGCACAAAACAAGGAGGCGATTGACAGGTTGCTGCCTCCAGGTCAATAACCCCCACTTGAGAGCACACCCCTGGGTTGCCCTGAATCTCATGCCTCAGCCCGAGGGAAGGGGTCAAGGACTAGTCGCCGAAGGCGACCTTTAGGTCCAACCATTTTTCTGGACAACAGGCTAGGAGGACCACTGCTTGGGATGGCCCCAAGGCCCTCCAAGATGCCTGCTGGCGGGGCTGATGCTCAAATCTCTCAAGGGAAGGGACACGTGGCAGCTCAGGGAACCTTAAAGGAAATTGGAATTTCTGGCTGGAACATCATGTCAGAGGAGATGTGTATTAAGTAAGAGCTGTCCCCAAAAGTGCATGAAGCAGCATGGCTGAAAGCCTAAATAACAGTGACTCCGCCTAGGCTTCCGAACGCCATTGGCCTAAGCCTGGGCCACGGAAAAGCAGCCTGTAAGAAGGAACAAACCAAATCTGGAAGAACACTAGCCCTATAACTCCTCAAGTTTTAAATTTTGGAAATATATTTTTTGGTTTTTATTATTTACTTTCATAGTTATCAATATATATGACATTCAAAATATATTTTAAAAGCATAAAATTTTCAGTGTTTTTGAAATGTGACCAAATTGTCACATTTATAATTTGGGTACCAGATACGTTTTCATTAAGAATTATGACAATTTTGTGCTTGGCGTTATAGGGCTAGAGCAGCTTATTTGAAAAACCAGGAGAAAGGCAAAGGGAATGGAGGGGAAAAGGGAAACTTTGGGCTCCCGGGACCAGGCAGGGCTAACTCCCAGGCCTCTTCACCCAGCTCCCTAGGCAGCGCCCTTCCACATGTGGACTGGTGGGTGCCATCTTGGCCATGGTTACAGATCCTGTTACCTCTCGGCTACAATGGCGACTGTGTAGGATCTCTGGGAAAAGCTGAAACAGCTTTGACAAGAGTGAAGCCATTTGGGGCTGACAGAAGCCACCATGAAAAGAAAATAAAGTAGCTAGGAAGTGTAAATGAACTAGCTGATATTGGGGAGGTAGGCTGTGCAGACGTCGCCCAAGGGAATGTCATGAAGGAAATGGGTGTTCAGAAGGCTTGCGAGAACGACCAGAGCAGTTTTGGTTCAACTAAGAATGGCTAACCCTAATACCCCGCTTCTCACTCGCCTAGTCCTGAGGAAGTATCCATGTACCTACTATACAAAACAGTGACATTGGAAAAACCAGTGCCTTGAAAAGCCCAGGAGAGGCGGACGAGCCACCACTAGAGAGAACGGGCCTAGTCCTCGCCTAGAAAAATCGAAGCTACAGACAATAATGCTCGAAGCTGAATAAAGGTGTCCAGGCTCTGTTTCACTTGACCCCAAAGAGCCCATGCTCACTCTCCATGTAGGGAGCCAGCCAGTAAATTTCTAGGTGGACAAAGGGGTCACCTTCTTGGTTTCAGAAAAGACTACAGGTGCCTTGTCAAAAGGAAAGGCTTTCATTACAGGGGCCCCAGGGCAGACCCAAGCACACCCATGGACAACGGCCAGAATAACAGATTTAGCACAAGAGACAGTTACACGCTCACCCTGGTAATGCCTCAATGCCCCTTTCCCCTAATTGATCGTGACTTATTATGAAAAATGGCAGCCATAATTACTTTCTCATCTGCTACAACCACCTTAACCCTTGAACTTGAAAAGCCAAAAGTTTTGCTCACCACTCCAATGTCAGAGTGATATGTGTTTTATCAAGGAGCAGAAGAGACCTCCTCAAAGGAACTTCTTGATAAATCACTAAAAGATATTCCTTTTGTTTGGGCAGAGAACAACCTGCCAGACCTTTCTGAACTTCAGGTGCCTGGGGTCGTACAACTTCTGAGCTCAGCTACACTGGTGTGTCAAGCTAACCCTACTCCCTGGATAGCAAAAGTGGGTATTTCTGTTCCCATTTGCAGACTAAAGAGGACAGGCATTTGGGTCCTCTGCAAGTCCACATGGAATGCTCCCCTGCTGCCCATTCAGAAGCCAGGAACTGAGGACTTCCAACCGGTGCAGGATCTCAGAGAGGCAAATGAGAGGATAGAAACTGGCCACCCCACGTGCCAAACCCTGAGATCCTCCTGAGTACTATCCCATCAAACTGAATTTGTTATACTGTTTTGGACTTAAAGATGCTTTGTTCTCCATACCCGTGTCCCCTGCACATCAACCCAGTGAAGACTTACAGGGACACAAGGAGGAACACCCCCAAACCACCTTGCTCCAGTATGCAGATGACCTCCTCCTGGCCTCCAAAACCCTGGAGGAATGCCAACGGGCTACCAAGGACCTGATAATAGTCCTTGGCCCATTGGGGTACAGGGTATCTGCAAGAAAGGCTCAACTGTGTGTCCATAAAGCTGTATACCTAGGCTACCAACTGGAGGATGGAAAACGGACCTTGTCCCCCAGCCGCACTGAGGCGATCCTCAAAATCCCAGTCCCTGAGACGAAGAAGCAGTTGCAAGAGTTTCTAGGAACTGTGGGGTACTGTCCATTGTGGAATTTAGGATTTGCAAAAACAACGAAACCCCTATATGCAAGTACTGGGGAAAGGAAAAAGAACTTAAATGGACTGAAGTAGAACAACAAGCGTTTGAATCCTTTAAAAATTCGCTCATATGGGCAACCTCCCTTGCCCTACTAGACATAGTAAAGCCCTTCCAATTGTCTATGTGAGGCCAGAGGCACAGCAAAAGAAGTGCTAACTGAGAACTTGCGGCCATGGAAGAGACCTGTGACCTATCTTTCAAAGAAACTGGACTCTGTAGCTGCAGGATGGCTGAGCTGCATGCGAGCTGTGGCTGCCACGGCCATCCTAGTCATAGAAGCTAGGAAGCTTACACTGGGACAGGATATTGCTGTGGTAGGGGGACCTATGGTTGAACCACTCCTAACCAGTCCCCCGGACCGGTGGATCTCGAATGCCAGGACTATACCACAAATCCCCAAGGTAGTGGCTGTGACCATGCCATTCCCAGTGTTACAGCCACAACCTACATACTCAGAAAATGATCTAAAGATAAGCCAAGAGCTGGCCTGCCAAAAAGGCTGGGAGTATCCAGGGTGGCTGCTCCATCCTGATGGAAGAAGATTCATGCCAGAAGCTCTGGGAGAGATCTGACTTAAGGACTACATGAAGGTATGCATTTGGGATCCTCTCTAAACTGTCTCAGTTGCTTCTCAGGCACTTTTACATACCCAGGCTTGGACACTGGGTGGCAGATGTCACCCACCGTTGATTGCACTGTGCTCGGGTAAACAACCCCAGAAAGAAAAGGAGCAACCCCAACCACGAGCTTGAGGTAGTAGTCCTGGAGAATTCTGGGAGGTGGACTTTATGGATATCAAATTTAGAAAGTATGACTACCGATATTTGCTGGTGTTCGTAGACACCTGTTCTGGATGGGTGGAAGCCTTCCCAACAAAGAAGGAAACTGCTGCCACTGTGTGTAAATTATTAGTAACTAAAATTGTCCCTAGATTTGGCCTTCCCACCACCTTGGGGTCCAACAATGGCCCAACATTTATTGCTCAAATTACTAAAGTCTTAGCAATGCTTCTAAATATTAACTGGAAGCTCTTCAGGGCAAGTAGAAAAAAATAAACAGAACCCTAAATGAATTGTTCGTTAAGTTGCATTTAGGACCTGGCGAGAACTGGGTTGATCCTTACTTTACCTTTTGCCCTACTTCAAGTCTGATGCGCTCCCTATGTGAATAGCATGTCCCCATTTGAATTTATGTTTGGCAGACCTTCCCCAAATCCTCCCAAGATTGAAGGAAGTAGAAATAATGGAAGTCACTAATCATTCCCTCATCGAGTGCCTGCAGGCTGTGCAACAGGTGAGAGACAAATCATCTGCTCTGACACCTTCATTTTGGGCCTAACCAAGGGAAAGGGAACAGGCAGCCAACAACGTGCAACCAGGAAACTGTACATGGGTAAAGAAGCACCAACCTGACACCTTAGAACCTAGGTGGACTGGCCCATACCAAGTGATACTTACACCAACTGCAGTTAAAATAGTGGGGAGGGGGCCGTGGATTCCTCAGTCATAAGTAAAAAAAAAAAGCCCTCCCTGAGCATATCCTGGAAAGATGGACACCCAGAAAGACGGAAAATCCCTCAAAATTAAGGCTTTACAGAACTTAATTGTTTTTCTCTGAGTATTGCTGACAACACCCAGTGTTTCCCCCAAGCACAAACACATCTGTGGACTGCTATTCTAACCTCCAGCAGTGAATATGTAACCTCTTATACTGGGTATGACCCCCTGTTTTCATTTTGATTTGTTTGATTTGCTAGGAAAGAATTGGCATTCTGGATCCTTTAAAGGTAAAGGGCACAATGGGACCTATACTCGAATCCCATCCTATTGGTGCGGAATACCCTCTATAGAAAGAAGGCTCCAAACAAACCATGTCTATATATGCCCGGCTCATGGACTCCCTAACTGCCAAGGGGAGGGACATTACCATTGCGCAGCTTGGGGTTGTGAAACCATCATTTTCAGGGTGGAAACTTGTTAAAGATGACCCTATTATTTTTACAAGAATGAGACTCAAGTCGGAAGGGTTTGATCCCACTACGTGTATGGTTTCCAAATATAACCCAATAAGAATTGGATTCAAGCGTTATTGGGTTCACCGGGAAAACATGGGGAATTCAACATTATGTAAATGATAGAGATCCCGGGAAACCTTTTCTATCCAGCAAAGTAAAATATGGCAACCTGCCATCCGTACAAAGGCCCAAACCTCGGGATAAATCCTGAAGAGCCACAGCTGGTGTCATTAAGATTCCTTTGCCGCACCCTCCAGACTCTCCAGTAACTTTCCCGTTCACTGCCAGCCCAACTCACAGGGCCCTTCTCATTCAGGAGCCACCTCAAGGTTCTGTGTTTGATTCTCGGGATGCTGTATTCCAATTTATGAACTCAAATCCTCACCTCACAGCTGATTGTTGGCTTTGTCTGAACGCTGCTTCCCCTTACTATGTAGGCACAGGTACAAATAGCACTATTGGTACAGAGTGTAATCCAATTAGAAATGTTAGTAAAAAGGATTACACGAAGCAGCAGTCTATAGGTGATGTTAGTATGGACTCAAGTCTAAGCTCACTTTAAAAGATTTGCAAGGGCAAGACTGTGTTTTTATTCATCTAAGTATCCCTTTAATATATCAAGATATCGAGATTTTTGCCTTCAAGCTGTTCCCATTGAACCAAATGTTGATCCTAATTTGTTATCTGCTCCAATGAGTACTTGCTTTACTTGTTCCACAGGATGAACACCCTGTCTCTTTTCCCCGGGTATTTGTGTGCTAGTGCATGTTACTCCTCAAGTGTACCTGTGTTCTGGTGAAGGAGGTGTAGGGATAACTTTGGAATTTCCGGATGAGTTCAAAGAGCCCCAGTATTGGTCCCACTGGTAACAGGGCTTGGGATTATGGCATTAGCTGCAGTCGGGTCAGTTGCTTTAATACAAGGAAACTTAAACTATCAGACTCTTAGTCAGCAAATTGCTTTAGATCTACAGGGATTAAAAAAAACCTGTCTCCCATTTAGAAAGATCCCTAGACTCCCTTGTAGCAGTTGTGTTGTAAACCCGCCGAGGGCTTGACTTGCTCTTTTGGAAACAAGGAATGCTGTGCACAGCATTGGGAGAAACTAATTCTATGCAAAGCATTCGGGAATCAATAAAGATAGATGAGCCCTGGTTAGGAAAGGATTAGAACAAAGAGTCAAGAAAAGAAATGGAGGAACCAATTGGTTTGAAAAGCTACTTAATTGGTCAGCCTGGCTAACTACCCTATGAACGGCCCTAGCCGGCCCCTAATCCTCCTCCTGCTAAGCCTCACATTTGGCCCAGTAATAACCAATAAGCTAGTGGCATTCCTTACACAGAAAGTACAAGCCACAAAACTCTTAGTGCTGAGCCCACCATACACTGGGCTGGCTACCGAAGATTCAATGATTTGAACTTGGCTAAGAACAGGAGAGTATATAGCAGCTCTGGGCAAAGCTTAAGTAGCCTTGACAAGAGAAGTCATTTTGAGCTTTCAGAAGCCATTATGAATGGTAAATAAACTAGCTATGAAGTGCCAATGAACTAGCTGATACTGGGGAGTTAGGCTGTGCAGACATAGCCCAAGGGAACGTACAGAAGGAAATGGATGTTCAGAAGGCTTTCGAGAACGACCAGAGCAGTTTTGGTTCAACTAAGAATGGCTAACCACAATACCCCGCTTCTGAGCTCTGCCTGCTTGCACACCTGCACATTGCAAAAGTATAAAAACCTTTGGAAAATTAGACTGGGGGGCCGCTCAGTCTCCCCTCAAGAGAGCTGATGGTCTGGTCCCTGAGCAGGAAATGAAACTTGTTCTACTGAACTTTCCGGCAGTCTGGGCGGTTTGCTGTCTGGGAATGGAGTGTAGCTACAACAGACACAGGTGGTGCCATTCTGCCTGTGAGTGGAGTCACGTGGCTGGGAAAATGGAGGCCCCAGGTTGCGGCCTAGCCGAAAGCCAGCCTGGAGCCGGCCACCCAGCCAGAGTCCTGCCCAAACCAACAGGGTGGACGCAGGCGCCCCCAGGCCTGCTGTTTGCCGGAGCCGCGGCACGACACTGTTTCCCAGTCTTGGCACAACAGACTCCATTTTGAGTCCTGCACCTCCATCTTAGCTCTCAAGGCTGACCCCTAACCGACCTCCCCTCCCCAGCTCAACCCCAAATTCCTGGAACCAGCTCGTCACAAAGCCAGAATGTTTTCTGAAGATATGGTCACTCCACGCGTCCCTGACATATAGGTAAGATTAACGACCTTCTCCCTTCTGAAGCACCTGTGTGCGCAGATCCTCCCCAGCTTTGATCCTCCCCAGCTGTGCCTGCCAGCAGTGGGCATAAAAACGCTGCCAGGATTTTTTCCCCCTGCGCGGCTTCAATAGCTCAATACCCTGAGTTGCTGAACCTGCCCGCAAGCTTCTCAATAAAGCCTGCTTCTAAAACTTCGTTAATTGCATCTTTGATTCCGTTTTCACGTCCAAATAAACCTTATACACTGAGCCTCGAGAAGGCTTTTGGAGTCAAAATCCTCCCAGCCTCCAGGCAGCAGCGTCCCAGCCCCCTCACAAATGCAGCCCGGGAAGGCAGGCGAGTTCCTGGGAAAGCAGGCACGTCAAGTCCCGCACACCAGCAAGAAACGGCGCAAAGACGGACACCAGCAAGAAACGGCGCAAAGACGGACACCAGCAAGAAACGGCGCAAAGACGGACACCGTGAATTCAACCCAACAATTCTCCCGAGGGTGGTGAGGTTAAAGGAGCCCAGAGGGGCCCCCAATCCGTGAGACCAACTTGGGAGGGCCCACTCCTGGGGCCGGCTTACCTCATAGCTCCAAATCACACAGCACCGCTTCTTTTCGACCTCTCCGGGGACAGGTGTGCCTCGGTCCATGGCTCCACGCGAGAAACAGCTCACGGCGAGGCCTGGTTTGGGATCCCCGTGAGTTTTATGAGCGGTTAGGGAGGCGTGGTCGATGACGTGGGTCGACCCCATTGGCTGAATTGTTGAATTGAATTCACCTGGCCTAGGTGAGCCAATGCAGGTACAGCCCCACCCAGGCATAGCTCCCCCTCCTGGCTGGAAACCTGAACTGCTGAGCATGCAGTGAGCCACTGCTTCATGAGCCGGTAGCTCGGACCTCTGAGCATGTGTAATAGGCCTGCCAGTCCCTATGCTAGCTCCCTAACAGGTTTTCCAGCCAAAGGTCTGCCTTCTGGAGCTGTTCTACAGAAAGCACTTAGTTCCTGACCCTTATGCATTCGGGGTAATGGATGCCCTCACTTCCGTGCTTGCTTCTATTTCATTCTGGAATGGTCCTTGTTTCACAGGTCGGCGAGGTCAGGAATTCTGGGCTGGTTGGCTACCAAGCACAAAATAAATAGCCAACAGATTGAAATCTCAACCCCTATATTGGTTTATTATCGACCACACAAACTTGTCTTCTGGAACTTCCCTCCTAAATTTCTGAACCCTTGAACTCGACACATGTACTTGGAAAGCAAGGATTCCAAACTCTGATCACCATATCTGACTGCTCCCCCAGTCCCTCTGCACTGTCAACCAGCAAAGTCGGGCCTCTCCATTTCTCAGAAGCTGCAGATTGTTACGTGACATCACCCTGTGTTTAAATGTTAGTGATTATGCCATTTAAAAAACAAGTGTGTGAGCCAACCGGGGGCCAACAAGACTCGTTTCAAACACCAGCTCTGTCTCCTCTAAGGGCCCGTGTACAACTGCGACAACACAACAGTGGGTCCTGCTGGGTCTCCATTAGCATCTGGGAGGAAGGTTATTTATTACAGGGAATCCTACCTTTGTCCCTTGGTGTTAATGGCAGACTCACTGGGTGACGGATTGTGTCTGACACGCACCACGTTTGCCGCAGCAAACACCAACACTTTGTCAAACTCCGTTTGGTATTGCTCCATCCCTCCATTATTCTCCCTAATCACAAAAATAATTAACACATTCATATAAAAGCACAGGATGAGGATAGCTTTAATTTATGCATCTAGTTCAGGGTCATCCCTCTTATCAAGATATGACAATCTAATGAGGCTTAATTAAAAGTAGCAGTGAAGCAATTTAGGAAACTGAGGGATTGTCACGAGTCCTGGTTGTGACAGCATGTTCTGTGCACCATGGAAGATAACAAATTTGTCTTCTGTGGTATCTCATATCCATCATCCCCAAACTACCTGCTCTTAGGGGTAGAGAGAGCGAGCTTGTCTTTGAAAAAAGTGCCTGGGTTTGGTAGCTGCTCACAGGATGGCAGGTGTAATGTATTATGAGAACTTAACAAGGCTCTAAGAAGATGGCTATTGGAAGGTCTGGCTGGAGGGCAAGGTCATGGCCCTGAAGGATTCAGGATCCAGAAGTCAAGTCAGAACTGGATGCCAGAGACTTTCTCAATCCAGCCCTCTTTGCCCCTCCCCTAAGGCCAATACATTTCTAAGGGTTATGGATTCTACTTCAGAATCTTTCTCAAACCCAGGGCCCTCTTCACCATTATTGTCTAGACCTGGTCACCTCTTGCCTTATAAATACAAATATGGGTTTATTGTAAGTCTGGGTCTGTTAGGTTTCTCGGGTGGGAAATGTCTCGGTCCTTGGCTACACACTGGAAAGAAATTCACACCAAAGCCTGGGTGGTAATCCGAGTGGGTTTATAGACATGAGAGAAGAAGGTTCCGGCGTTACACTAAACTGAACACGGGCACCCTCATGACACTGCACACTCAGCCCTGCTGAGTGGAAGGCAGAGAAGCAGCTGAAGGGAAGGGGCGGTGGTCTCCAGATTCCAGCCTTGTAAGGGCTTTCAGCTGGGAGGCATCAATTAAGCTCTCCTGGCTTGGGCTTAGCCCGCATTGGCTTCCAACCTCCTGTAGGGGGCCCCCTAAGCATGGAGAGGAACAACCCCTTGTCTTGCTACCTAACCGGTCTACATTCCTGCATGGCTACATTGAGATGGAACTAGCCCCTTTAGACAGCCTGAGGGGTTCACCAGGAGACACGGGCCCCAGTGTTCCCTGTGACCACCTTAAACCTTAAACTACTGTTGGAGTTTATATTACCTGTGTGGGTCTGTGGGCATGGGACGTTTCCATGCCAGAGACCTGAAGTTACACAAATAGGCATCCAGAACAGAACTCATACAGGCTCTAATAAGATGCTCGGATGCTTCTCGCTAGGATGAGAATTTAACGAAGTGTGTGAGCAGTTCAGATCTTGTAAGGGAGAACAGGTCAGTAGGGTATCCAGAGAAGAGAGCAAAGGTCAGGGGAAAGGGAGGGGGCCCACAGACATCTGTGCTCTGTGTTTGGCCACAAGACAAGAAACCGGGTCTCCTTGCAAAAGAAAGCAGAACAGCAAGTCCCTCAGAACTACGACATTTTTAAACATGACCTATACAACACTCGGCTCTGGGAGGCGCCTTGGAAAACCATAAAAGCCCTAAAAGAGGGGCAAGGAGGAAGCCCAAGTCTTTGATTTTCCCTGCTGTGCTTTCAGTGTTGAAATGTCTGTGCACGGAGCCTTTGAAATTTCAGAATCAGAGAGTGGATTCACAAGCCAAGCTCCTGCTTTATTCTTCAATGCATTTTGGCCCAGCTTCTCCTTGGTGAGACATGTAACAGAAATTCTGGACTTAGGAGCCACTTGGTCCTTGGACACTAGGAGATTTCAGTGGAATCTGAAACAGGGCTCTAACCACCAGCTGGACTGGCCTAGGAAGCCCAAGTATTCATTCTCCCAAACACCAACCTCCCGTTGCTCTTCATCTGCCTGCACCTTGTTCAGCTTTAGTTGTCCGTGGAAGCGTTTGGCACCCATCTGATGCTTCGGAACCCAGAAAGGAGGAAAGGTAAAACTGAGATTCAAATGAAACAGACTTAAGCAGGACCATAGCCAAGATGTGCCCAGGGCTCCTCGCAGCATTTGTCACCTTCATTTCCCTCTTCGGACTCAGACGTGGCAAGGTTCAGAAAAAAGCTTTACCAGAAAGAACAGCTGTGAACCCAGCCTGCTTCCAAGTGAGAAAAAGCCCTTTACACATGAGTTCCTGAGGTCAGCCCAGCCCTGTGCGTCCCCACCCCTCCCAGAGTCCCTGGCTCTCTGGCGAAGCATTAAAGCAAGTGGAAGCAGAGATTTGCTCAGAATAAAAAAATCGTTTTTCACAATAGCACGGCACGTTCTGGATGGCAATCACGGCTGCACAAACCATATCCGTCCTCCAGCCATAATGTTGGCGCCTCAGTGACCATGCACATACATTGTGTGGCGAGACTCAGAGCCTGTTCCATTTGTGGTCAATTGTTTCCTCCCTCTCCATACTTTGCACTTAGGAGACATGCTCTCTGGAAGTGGTTGAGGCTTGTCTTGTCACCAATAATCATCTCCTACACCTTCCTTTACAGTCACTAATTTGATGTGTTCACTCAAAGAAATGCCAATAATATGAGGTTTCAGAGGAGAGCTCCTAGAGCTCCCCCAGACAACAAGGAGGCCGAGTGTCACCGTCATTATCCTGAGCTGGGAGGGGGCACTAGTGTTCTGGAAGCTGGGGATCCGTCACTGCCTGCCCACCGCACAGACAGAGCAGGTGCTGGTTATAATTGCTTCTAGACGTCCTGCCATGCTGAGTTGAAAGTCAAACCCGTAAACGCTGCCCGACTACAATAACACTGGAGTACACAGACATTTCTGCATCATTGCTGGGTGAAAATATACTGAGTGGAGTTGGATGAGATGGCAGCAAGTGCCTAAGGAGGGGATGCTGTGGGAATACCAACAAGATGACTGTCAGTCGCCGTTTCCTCCTCTCGTCTGCTTTTTCCCCCCTTTCTTTCAGGCCCAAAAGACATGACAAATATGTAAGCAAACAAATTTGTTCATTTTTAGAGGAGTCTCCCACCCCACCCCACCCCCATCCAACTCTGGCCTCCTTTGAGCAAGCCAGTAGAACTTTTTTTTTTTTTTTAAACCTGGCTTCTGCTATGGCAATTTCCGGAGTTGCTATGTGGCTGTGTTTAAAAGTCGCCTTTGGGATCCAGAGCACAATCCTTGTCACAAAGGCATTCTCCCAGTCCCAAATAGCAATGCGACCTCCTTTCAGAAGGTTGTTCTTGTTTCTGTAGACCCAGAAAGGAGTTCAAGCTGTTGATCTTGACCGTGGTTGTCGAGTCAGCCTCTCATGGACACCTCATGGGAAGCGGAGCAAACTATGCCAGTCGGTGCTATCACCAGGGCTGGGAAGGGAAGCCAACCGTGGAGGGCCATAGGTCGATGTGTGGATGGAGATAATCAGGTCTTTCGTCCTTATTCTATTTCAGTCTGGAAACATCCCTGAAGCCTGCTCAGTGTCATAGCAACACACAAACTTTCACTGACAGTCTGGGGCACATTGGCTGCAAATCGAACCCGGGTCTTCCCGCTGAAAGACGATGAGAGATCTACCACTGAAGCACCGTGGCCCTCACCTCAAACCAGGGCAGTCATTTCCCACAGATCTACCAGAGTTCAAACCAGACCACAATGCGTGATGACTAAGATTGCCACCAGAATCTGATACTGATGCAGAAAAAAACCTAACTACCATTTTATTGACTCCCACTCATACCGGCCCAATAGGACAAAGAACTGCCCCTTTGGGGTTTTGAGACTTTAAATCCTTACAGTAGCGGTTCTCAACCTGTGGGTCGCGACCCCTCTGGGGATCAAATAACCCTTTCACAGGGGTCAACCATTTCATAACAATAGCAAAATTACAGTTATGAAGTAGCAATGAAAATAATTTTATGGTTGCAGGTGACCACAACATGAACTGTATTAAAGGGTGGGGGCATTATGAAGGTTGAGAACCACTGCCTTACAGAAATAGACAACCTCATATTTCTCCCACGGACGGGCTAGTCAGTTCAAACCCCCGACCTTGCGATTAGCAGCTTAATGCACAGTCCACTACACCACCTGGGCTCCTAATGCTATAATAAGAGATACTATTGTTAGATCTCTCCTGGGAGAGATATACCTCAGGCCTTGGCTTCGCGCGAGAAAGAATTCAATTCGAAGCCTGGATTGTGATCCAAGTGGGTTTTTTGAGAGAAGAAGTTTCAGGTTTACACAGGCACCTCGGGGCCCCTCACGGGGCACAGCCTACCTAGAAGCTGCTGGAGAGAAAGTCACTCAGTGGGCTCCGGGATCCTGCCTTTTTTTCTTTTTTTAAAAATCGTTTTATTAGGGGCTCATACAACTCTTATCATAATCCATATATACATCAATTGTGTAAAGCACATTTGTACATTCATTGCCCTCATTATTCTCAAAACATTTGCTCTCCACTTAAGCCCCTGGCATCAAGTCCTCATTTCTCCCCTCCCTCCCCGCTCCCCCATCCCTCAAGAAACCTTGATAATTTGTGAGTGGTGATACTGAGAGGGTTGTGGGAGGGTGGATTGGAAAGAGGGAACTGATTACAAGTATCTACATGTGACCTCCTCTCTGGGGGACGGACAACAGAAAAGTGGGTGAAGGGAGACATCGGAGCGGTCAAGATCCTGCCTTTTCAATTCCTCCATAGGGAGGCATGGTTGACGGTCATGGTCAACCCCAATGGCTGGATTGAATTCACCTGGCCCAGATGGGCCAATCCAGGTGTAATGCCCACCTAGGTGTACCACCCCTTCCTGGCCGGAAGTTTGAACCTGAGCATATGTAATGGATGACCCAGTCCCTATGCTAAACCACCTAATAGTATTTGCAAGATGCCAAGCACCGTTCTAAGCTTTTTGTGTATAATAATTCAATTATTCCACTTAACAAGCCTATGTGTGGACTCTATTTGGCCTCCTTTTACAGATGAAAAATCAGTGGCACAGAATGATAAAGTCATGAGCCTAGGACCACACAGTGAGGAAGTGGGAAGGAGAGATTTGGACCCAGGCTGCAGAGCCCATGCCTTGGGTGCCTACAGCTGCCATGTAGGACACAGAAAAGCATGGAGCAGACTCGGCGTAAGATATTAGGGAGTTGGGAGGACTGTAGCATGAATGTATGTGCTATGACTTCATGAGAGTAGCTGCTATTCAGATCCAGAAGAGAATACAAGCCTTTTGCAAAAATTATTTTTGCCAAGAGAGGGTGGAAAACTGCATCTTGTGCGAAATCCCCCCAACCTGCACATGTGCATAGCTATTTCAGAAGGTTCCAAACAATGTGTGCTGTGCGGCAAACCAAACTGAGCTCAGGGGGAGCTGGTCTGTGGGTTATGTTAGCCAGAAAGTGAGCAGTTTGAACTCACCAGCCACCACTCCAAGGGAGAAAGAGGAGGCTTTCTGCTCCCATGGACTTACAGCCTTCGAAGTGGCAGGGAGCATTTCCATGCGTCCTATGATTAGGATCTCAGAGGGTGAGGGTGGAGTTGGTTGAGACCTGTCTTCAGGGCATTTCCCAGAAGGGCTTCCTGCAGTGGCTCTGCCTTCAGGAATGTCTGATGACCTTGAGGGCAGCAAAGTCCTAAACACACTCAGGCAGTGGTTCTCAACCTTCCTAATACAGGTCCTCTTGTTGTGGTGATGCCCCCCTCCCCCAACCATTAAATGATTTTCTTGCTACTTCATCACTGTAATTTTGCTACAGTTATGAATTGGGTGAGCCCTGTGAAAGGGTCATATGACTCCCAAAGGGGTCGCAACCCACAGGTTGAGAACCACTGCACTAAGGGTTCCCCTCCCAGGCAGCCCTACCAGTGTCTGGTGTGCATAGTTCTGTGAGGTGAGAGAAATGGACTTAGTGTCTGCTTCTGGTGACAGTTGATGTGGGTGGGCTTTCTCCCTATGTCAAATCCCTCTCAAGCCATTTGTCACCACAACAGAGGGAGCCATGCACAAAAAAGCAAGAAGAGGATGCCAGCACAGCAGGACAGCAAGCAGAACAAAGATTGAATAAGCACAATTCACTTCAATCATGAATCGGGTGCCCTTGAGATGTGAGGAAGACCCCAGTCTAGTGACATTAGATCAGGTTTAGGAATTGAGTGAAGCGACCCCTCTTGGCTCCCCTCAGCCCCTATTTTGCTTTCCCATTGATCCTGACCCTTGCATCGTGATTGGTCCTTATTCCAGCATGATGGTTGGTTTCATAACCACGGCATATGGGAATGTGTTAGTCGATAGGTTATACAGGCACAGCCTCTGGAATGGGTAAGTGAGGAGGCGATTTGGGCTCGCTCATGCAGACCTCTAGTTGTCCTTGACATGACTGGTAGAATGGATCATGTGAAGTGATTTGAGATCGGCGTTGAGATCTGATAGGTCATGCAGACTTCTAGCTGATCCTGGCAGTACCCTATTTTAAGGAAACAGAATGTTTGGCGTTTAAGTCGTATTTGAGCTTAAATTTTGAGCAATAGGCTGTGGCTCACAGTGAGAGTCTATGTGGAGACCCTACATCCATTTTGAGGGGCCACAGATTCAGCCGCCATTGAGTTCTTTCCTACTCTGACTGGCAGTGGAAAGCTTGTCCCTCAGGCAGTGTGCTTGCGTCCACTCCCCGGGCCACACTCCACGATATACGGTAGTGTGCACATCCCAATGAAGGTCCCGCTCATGCTCTCACAGGCCCTCCTGAAACTCCAGGAATTGATCTGTCTTCAGTCACAATTTTGTGACAAAGTTGTTTGTTTTCTATGTCTTATTTAAGTTTTCAGGAGCCCAGGTGGTAATGCTGGATAGTGTTGGACTATTAAGAGCAAGGTCGCTGGTTCAAAGCCACTAGTCATTCCACAGGAGAAAGATGAGGTTATTGCTTCCTGTAAAGGTAGCAACTTCAGGATCCCTACACAGAGTCACTATGAGTCAGAGTCAGCAGGACAGAATGGGTGTCATTTTATTTAAGTCACTGTGGCTGTGGGTCCTTCCAACACCATTGTGGCCTCATGCGGATGCTCTCCTTCATCCAGAACAGCAGTTTGTGCCTTTTTCTTGTGTAAAACTTAGCAAAGGAGTTCCTAATAAAATATAGTTGGATTGGGAGTCTTTTTCCCCTAAAAACAAAGTAAATACAAAAATAGAAACGAGACTATGGTGCTAATAACCAGTTGGAGAGTTGAGAGAGCTGAACTCTCAATCCTGATAGAAAACCATTGTGACTGAGCACCTGCTCAAGGTCATCCACAGCCTATGAGGTTGAGCCTATGTGTTGGGGAGTAATTGTGTACATAAAGTTAACCATTTCTCTTTCTAAAGATTCTGTCTAAAGCTTACTTTAAATAATAAGTTTTCCCCTGGGCTAGGTAAAGTTCAGCATTCATCATGTTAGGCCAGAGGAGGCAAATCACACCCACTACCCAGGGAGCACTGCTTCCAAAAGCACATTGCCTGTGCCGGGGAAGAGGGGAGGTACCCGGACCAGAAATGCTGACAGAGTGGAACCAGAGAGCTCAGTCCCCAGCTTCCCGAGGGAGCAGCTGTGATGGTTCACTTCTGGATGAATATGTTTAAGCAAAGGCCAAGGGCATGACTTGGGCAGCACGAAAAGCAGATGTGCAGAGGTTGTTCACTGCATTCCAGAAGTTCACACACTCTCCTGAGGCTCCTTGGCTCAATGGCAGGAAGTCATTGGTGGCTTCCACCTTCAATCCCAAAAGGTCACTGCCGTCCAGTGGATTCCAACCACAGTGACCCTATATGGAGTTTTCAAGACTGTAAATTTTCATGGGAGCCAGCAGTCTCATTGTCCCCCCTGGGACAGCGAGCTAGCAGCCCGTTTTGCCACCAGGGCTCCTTCCTCTCAAATTCTGGATCCAGTCCCTCCGAATATCCTGCCCTGCCCTTGTCTAGGCTTCTTAAATGCGTTCCACGCTGCTTATGTTAGTCTGGGTGCATTCGAGAAACAAATCCACAGAAACACGTATGTATAAGAGAGTTGTATATAAAGGGTGAGTGCACATCAAGAAAACATGCTCACATGTGCTTATGCACCCGCTTTGTCTTCAGCGATCATGTTGGTGTAGGCTGGTGTGCTTTTTCCATGTGGACTTTGTTGTTTCTTAGCTACATGGCCCCCTGTTTATCTTCCAGCCTTTAAGACCCCAGACGCTATATGCTTTGATAGCCGGGCACCATGGTGCTTAACTACTACACCACCAGGGTTCATTAGCATGTGACTTATCTCCTGTCATTCACACTAGATGCTCAAAATAGCAGGAGACCAGGTTTCTCCTTTGTGGCCACACCAGGTACTGACAGAACCAAGAACAGAGACACAGTTATATATCTTGACTATCATTTGCATATTATATGCCAGGAATCCCTAGGAAGTGTCTTGGAATTGTTCTACTCTGGTTCAAATTTCACACACCCTCCCAGTTTCCATACTGACTCTGCCAAACCCCTAGTAACTGATTTGCACCTCCTATCAACTTGGAGAAAACACCCTAGGCCAGATATAGAAGTGGACATACTTGGTACCCAGAAAACACAACGCTCAACTCTGTAGTGGTTCTGCAAGAGAAGGATATGGTAGTTGACCCCCCAAAAGAGTTACAAACTTGGAAACCCTACGGGTATTTGTATAGGGTCGCTATGTGTTCCAATTGAGATGATTGTCATAGGTTGGTTTTGGTTCAACCCGTCTTACTGAGGAGACTCCTTCTTTACACGCGATCAGTTACTTTAGAGGAAAAAGGCATGCCTGTCCCAGAACAATCCAAGGACTGGTAAAGGCAACACCCACAAAGACACTCCCTCTGCCTGCCTAACTCTAAAATGCTGCCCATAAAACACTCTGCCTGGTAATATCTGGGCAGCACACTGGGGAGGTGCAGCAAATGTGTGTTGAATGTATGAGGCCATTTCATAGTTTGGTTGCACGATCAGGGTGTCTGTCATAAAGCCCATCTCTTTGACTCCACCTCTCAGCAGAGATGAACACAAGCTTCCCGTTTTTTTCTCGGCAATGTCCTTGTCAAATAAAAGTTCCTTGTAGATCAGTAACTTGCCACAGAGCAAAAGATATGGGAAGAGGCTCATCTTTCTCCTGGCTATGAAATAGAATGGCAAGCCCCTCCCTTCAACACACACACACACGCACGCACACACACACACGCGTACACGCACACCCCTGCCTTACAACTACATTCGGTTGATTAGCAAACAAAGCTCTACAACCCAACTATGTGTTTTTCTTCTCCAGAGGAATGACGGACTTATATACCCTGCATTGTCTTTTTTTAATGGAATTGCCCCAGTTCTCCTCACCTTTCCTTAGATAGTGCAGTGAACTATTAGATGACTGCAGGTATTGAAAACTAGTATTGATTTCCGGTTTGTGTCACCTTTGGCTTTTAGCACCCTCCACTTCTCTAGTAAGCTTTCCATTGCTTTGGGGAAATTTTCTCTCTCTGAATTTATTATGTGAGGGTGGTAGTGTAATAATCAATGTGCCTATGGAGGACTATCCTTCATGACCTAAACTCATTAAGGGGCAGTGCCTGATGGAGCATCAGGTTGGAGGAAGGCCTATTAACAACCTGCATTATACAGATGACACAATTTTGCTGAAAATGAGAAGGACTTGATTCACTTGCTGATGAAGATGAAGGATTGATTAAAGCCTTCAGTTTGGATTATGACTCAATGTAAAGAAAGCCCAGACCCTCACAACTGGACCTATTGATAACATCATGATCAATGGCGGAAAGATCGAAATTGTCAAGGATTTTGTCTTGCTTGAATCCACAATCAATTCTCATGGAAGCAGCAGAGAAGAGAACAAATGACACATTTCACTAGTCAAATCTGCTACACGAGACCTCTTTAAAGTGTTGAAAAGCAAGAGATTACTTTGAGGACTGGGGCGGGTTGACCCAGGCCATGGTATTTTCAACTGTCTCATATTCATGTGAAAGTTGAACACTGAATAAGGAAGACCAAAGAAGAATAGATATATTTGATTAGTAGTGATGTAAAAGAGTAATGAATGAACCATGGACTGCCAAAAGAACAAACCCATCTAACTTGGATGAAGTACAGCCAGAATGTTCCTCAGGGCAAGGATAATGAGACTTCGCCTTAACATTGACATGTTGTCCGGAGAGATCAGTCCCTGGAGCAGGACATCGTGTTCTGGAAAGTAGAGGGGCAATGAAAAAGAGGAAAGCCCTCAACAAATGGGATTGACACAGTGGCTGCAACAATGGGCTCAAACTTAAGAACAACTGTGAGAATGGTACAGGACCGGGCAGTGTATGATTATGTTGTATGTATGGTCACAATGAATCCAAACCCTCACTATGACACTGAACAACAACAACAACAACAACCTGACTGAATCCTCTAGGAGGACTCTTGAATGTGAGAAAAATGGAACGAAGCCAGAGGAAGGATTGGAGGATGTCTTAAGTTTCTGTCTTAATCTCCTTAACCAAAAATTACCCAACAAGTCAGTAGCCTTAAAACACTTTTCCCCCTGCTTTGGAGCTTACAGGTTCAAATTTGGGGTGCGACTCTAGGTCAGGGTCCTTCTTTGTGGATACCAGAAAGTTCCTTGGCATTCCTCGCTATCTTTCTCCCCGTACTGTGTGTTACTGGGTCTATCCTGGCCTTTAACTCAGAAGTGTTTAGGTTTAGGCTCAAGCCTATTCTCATATGGCCTCATTTTTTTAAACATTTTATTAGGGACTCATACAACTCTTATCACAATCCATACATATACATATATCAATTGTATAAAGCACATCTGTACATTCTTTGCCTTAATCATTTTCTTTTTTTTTACATTTTATTAGGGGCTCATACAACTCTTATCACAATCCATACATATACATACATCAATTATATAAAGCACATCCGCACATTCCCTGCCCCAATCATTCTCAAAGCATTTGCTCTCCACTTATGCACTTTGCATCAGGTCCTCTTTTTTTTTTCCACTCCCTCCCCGCTCCCCCCTCCCTCATGTACCCTTGGTAATTTATACATTGTTATTTTGTCATATCTTGCTCTATCCCGAGTCTCCCTTCCCCCCCTTCTCTGCTGTCCATCTCCTAGGGAGGAGGTCACATGTGGATCCTCGTAATCAGTTCCCCCTTTCCAACCCACTCACCCTCCACTCTCCCAGCATCGCCCCTCACACCTTTGGTCCTGAAGGTATCATCCACCCTGGATTCCCTGTGCCTCCAGGCCCCATATGCACCAGTGTACAACCTCTGCCCTATCCAGCCCTGCAAGGTAGAATTTGGATCATGGTAGTTGGCGGGAGGAAGCATACAGGATCTGGGGGAAAGCTGTGTTCTTCATCGGTACTACCTCGCACCCTGACTGACCCATCTCCTCTTCTAAACCCCTCTATGAAGGGATCTCCAGTGGCCATACGGCCTCATTTATATTACAAAAGAACTCCCTTCTTTTCAAACAGGATCATGTCCACCAAGGTTCAAATTTCTCACATATTTTGAGGGGGCTACAGATCAATCCATAATGGTTCTTTTGGGTAGCTGTAACAACTGGCTACCAATCGAGTGACTTAAATAGCAGGCATTTGTTCTCTCACTTTTCTGAAGGACAAAGGGTTAAAATTAAGGTGTGGGCAAGATTCATTCCTTCTGAGAGCTCTGAAGGAGAATCAAAGTAGCCTCTCTCTGCTTCTGGTCACTGCTGCTAATCCTTGATATTTCTTGGCTTATAGATGCACTGATCCAATCTCTGCCAGTGTCTTCACACGGGGTCTCTGTGTGCCCACTCCCCTTCTTATAAGAACACACCAATCAGTGCATGTAGTATCCATCTGAAATCTAAACCCAGAAAGATGGAGCTCTTGAAATACTTATCTAAGCACATCTGCCAAGACCTCCTCTCCAAGTAAGGCCATAGCCTCAGGTCCCATGTGAACATGAATGGGTGTGTGTGAATGTGATTTAATGTACTACAGAGGGCACGCTTTGGCCTCAGGAGGAGTGTTTCGCCATTACCTGCTTCACAGCCCTGAGATTGCCCAGGCATTTGCCACATTTTCTTGTCTTCCCAACATTTATCCACCATTAGGCCTTTTTCCCTAAGTTAGTCAAGCATCAGTTTCTGTCACTTGTGATCATGACCCTCCCTCCCGCCCAGGTCACAAATTTAAAGTGACACAGGCAGTTTCTTTAATGGGCACTATGTTATCCTGACTAGCAAGCATTGCTAAGGAGGGAGGATGAATCAGGGAGAACCCGCTTGCTTCATCTAGCTTCGGGGCAGTCCACAGAGGATTGATCCCTGAGCCACTAACGAATTTTGCAACTGTCACAGAACAATGCAAATAAGTAAGATCCACATCTGCTGAACACCATCATGAGGTCAAACTGTGTGTAAATAAATGCCTGTTTCAAAGAGTGAGTAAATCCTATGGTAAGGAGTGACAGGGCTTTGTTGGCATAAACCCAGCAAGGCATTATGGGTCGGATATTAATGAACTCATGCTCCTGGGCCTCACAGAGCCCCAGCACAACTGCTTCAGCTTGTTGACAAACTGAACTCAGGGTACCCGGAGAGAGCACTACCATTTTGATGAACAAGATTGGTTGGGGATGATGCTTCCTAACTTGCATTTTAATATAAATTTGATGATTCATCTGAGCAATGTGGAAAGAGCATTCAGATAAAAGAGAGGGACAAACATCAAGTGACCAGAGGATGAAACTTCTTTCTAATCTGTGCCCACTGGAATTGCTTCTTGGGAAGGTATTTTTTGGGGGTGTGGGGTTGTTCCCCTACCCTGCTCCAAGCCTTCCTCCTCATGCCCACCCCCACCCCAGCATACATCCTACTGGGAGAATGTCTCTGAATAATGAAGTTTTAATAAATGAAGCTTTAATGAGCCTGATAGTCTGCCTAAGACCCCTTCAAACTGTAGTCTTTCATTTGTATTCTTCCATCCTTTCTGAAGAAATGAACCTGATGGCAGGTAGTATGTTTCCTTTCCAGGATGAGCTGATAGAGCCTCTCGCTGCTGCAGTGGGAGGTGAAACATTAAAAGGCCCTCTGTGGCCATGAGACATGCCCACTCTCCAAGAGACACTGGGCAGGTTTTCTGAAGCTCCTCAGAATTGACTAGTGGCCCTGGTCCACCCATCTCAACCAACCCAGTCTTCATTTGCACTGCATGCCCTCTCTGAGCTCCAACTGCATGCTTCATTTGAGGATGACAAAGCCTCTATTGTCTGAGAAGATGCGCAGACATATGAACTAATCAATGCTCCCCCTGTCCCCGGGGAGTGTGAAATTCTCCCATCATGACCCACCAGCTTCCCTGGAAATTCCTGTCTTAACTCAGGCACTTAATATCAATGGTGTCTCTGCTTCCTTTCTTCTTGCACACCCCCCAGGCATTAACTGTCATCCTTCCTCTCCCTAAAATATACTTTGAATCTATTCACTTCATGCCATCCCTACTGCCCCAAGGTGTGTCTTGCATTGACTATGAAACTAGATTCTGTATCCATTTTCCAGGGCTGTCAAAACAAAGCATCGTAAATCAGGTGGCTTTTAAGAACAGTCCACCACCTGTCTATCAGTTCGTGGTGCAGTGGTAGCTAGAGTGCTGCTGTGAAATTGGAAGCTGTGCCACCGATATGACAAACCCCAGAAGGGTCAGCAATGATGGGCAGGCTTCAGTGGAACCTCGAGCCCTGTGGTGCTCAACCTTCCTTTAATACAATTCCTCATGTTGTGGTGACCCCCAACCATAAAATCATTTTCCTTGCTACTTCATAACTTTAATGTTGCTACTGCCATGAATCGGGTGACTCATGTTAAAAGGTCGCTGGACCCCAAAAGGGGTCACAACCCACAGATTGAGAACCACTGCTCTAGCCTAAGGCAGACTAGGAAGAAAGACCTGGTGATCTACTTCCAAATATTAACAAATGAAAGCCTATGGGTCAGAAAAAAATATGGTCCTATAGAGTGCTGGAAGATGAGCCACTGACCTGCAAACAACAGCTACAAAAATAGACTCAAACACACCAACAAAGGCCTGCTGAACTCCAAAGCCCTAACAAACCCACTGCCCTCAAGTCCATGACAACTCATAGCGGCCCTATAAGACAGGGGCGAACTGTGTATTAGTCTGGGTATGCTAGAGGAAAATCGAGGGAGACTCATGTGTATGAGAGAGAGTTGGTGGTTTTTAAAAATCATTTCCCTATTATTTAATCATTATATTAGGGATTTATACAACTCTTATCACAATCCATCCATCCATCCATTATAAAGCACATTTATACATTCATTGCCCTCATCATTGTCAAAACATTTGCTCTCCACATAAGCCCCTGGCACCTGCTCCTCATTTTTCTCCTCCCTCCCCACTCCCCCCTCCTTATGAACCCTTGATAATTTTATTGGGGGCTCATACAACTCTTATCACAGTCATTCCATCCATCCATCCATCCATCCATCCACCCATTGTGTGTCAAGTACATTTGTACATGTGTTGCCCTCATCCTTCTCAAAACATTTGCTTTCTACTTGATCCCTTCGTATCAGCTCCTCATTTCCCCACTTCCATCCTCCTCCCCCTCCCTCATAAATCCTTGGTAATATATAAATTATTTTGTCATATCTTACACGTCAAACATCTCACTTCCCCCACTTTTCTGTTGTCCGTCCCCCAGGGCAGAGATTTTATGTAGATCCTTGTAATCGATTCACCCTTTCTACCCCACCTTCCCTCCACCCTCCTGGTATTGCCACTCTCACCACTGGTCCTGAAGGGATCATCTGTCATGGATTCCCTGTGTTTCCAGCTCCTTTCTGTACCAGAGTACATGTTCTGGTCTAATTCTACCTTATAAATCCAGAGAGAGAGTTTTATATCAAACAGTAATTGTACATTAAGCAAACGTCCCAGCCCAGTGCACATCAAATCCATAAGTCTGGTATTAGCCCATATGTCTGATACCAATCTATAAATTCCTTTTCAGACCCATAAAACATGTGCAGTGATGCTGAATGCAGGATAATCACAGGCCAATGGGTGGAAAGTCTTGTGGATCCAGTGGCATTGTAAGCATCTCAGTGCTGGCTGCGATCTCTCTGAGGCTTCTTTGGCTTCAGAGGTCTGGTCGCATCCATTTGGCTTGCCTTCTGCAATGTCTCCCAAGGAGTAGCAGAGAGAGAGAGAAAGAGAGAGAGAGAGAGAGAGAGAGAGAGAGAGAGAGAGAGAGAGGTGTCTTCCACCTCCAAGGAGGAAGTACCAGATTTCTCAGAGTTCTCAGAAGGAGGCTATGCCCACATAAAAATCTCACTGACTATCTCCAGATTGGCAGCCTAAACTCCACGCCTACACTCCTAATCCTTAACTTGACACAAGATTAGGTGACTACCACAGGCTCCTAATCCATAACAAGCCCATTTATTTTTTCCCTGCATACCGACACCAATCCAATACCCAAAGCTTTACACAATGGGTGGAGATCTACTTCTAAAACATGAATATAGAAAAATCGCTTTTGCTTGAAGGCTCTCAAGGAAATGCTCACTGAAAACTCCATTCCTATTATCTCACCTCCCCCAAATTAGTCTTCTTCTGGGCTTTCAGTCACACCAAGATCTCTCCTGCCCCAAGGCCTTTACATGCACTGTCACCTCTTCTAAGCCCTGAAGTGCCAAGTTCAAAGTTCCAGTTAATCTCCCTGATCCTGAATTTTAAGAACTGTGTGTGTGGGAGGGAAAGGGTTGGGCTGTTTGTTGAACTGCTGGGTTTTGGAGCCATTTGTCATGCAACCTCATTTTGTCAATGACTGGTTAATTAATGCAGCATTCATTTGCCCTTCTTCCACTCACAGCACATGGCTTGTATCTTTGGGATCACTCTTCCACCATGCTCCATCTCCATGCTTCTGCTGGCATTGACCCAATCTGCCAGCTCCAGGCCTGGCTAGTCAGGGCATGACTTTCCTCTGTCCAAAGGGACTGGGTCAGACTCAGTATGAGACTCATGCTAGGTTAATGATATCTAACCCTAAAAAATGCCCCAGAAACAATTTCCTCATTGCCAATGAGTCCATTTTGAATCATAGAAGGTCCCTGTGGGGTTTCTCAGACTGTAAATATTTATGTGAGCAGAAAGTTCCATCTTTTTCCCTATGAGGTAGCTGGTAGGGTAGCACTGCCAACCTTGCAGTTAGCAATCCAATGCTTACCTGATAGTACCACCAATGATTAGAAAGGAAAAGAGCCTCTCTCTAATAGAATTCCTGAGCTTCTAGATAAAACTACAGCTGTCATCAGGAAGCCTGCGTGAAACTCAAAAGGAAACAGCTCTGAAAGGAAAAGGTTCAAACTCTGATGGTATCAACTGAGTGCCAGAACCCAGCTATTCCTGATGCTCTGTCTCCAGACTTACAAATTCCATAAACCTACCCATTAATTCCTTCTCCTGCTCCTTCCCTTCTCACGCCCCAAGGTACTTTGACTTAGCTTTGAAGGCACTCACAACTTCACGGGTTCTGCCTTGCACAGGTGTCTGCTTGCTTCCAGTTCAGTCCTGACATTGTCCCTATCTTTAGCCATGTTAGGCTTGCGTCCTAGAGCTTTCCTTTGCTTGTCTCCCTATTGCTCTTGTCCTATGAAGTCTGTGGCTTTATCTTTAAGTCTAAGTCCTGCCCTTTCGCTTTCGTAGAAATCTGTCTCTGTATCTTGGCTCATGGCAGGTTGTGTCCTTCAAAGATGGCTGTCCTAATGTTGCACATCGCACATTCTCTTGTTACAAGATGAGTTTGTGTTCATTTTTCCAGAAACAGGGCCTGCTTTCCCTCTTCCTTGCACCTTGGCAGGCCTTTGACTATGGCAGAAGTGTTGCTCTGTGACTTCCACCTGGTCGTATTGGGTTGTTCACCATTGGGACCCTGTCAGGATGTTGCAAGGAAGACCAAGCCAAATGAAAATGTCACATATAGGGTTCTTCTTGAGCTCCAACCAATAGAAGTATCAGTCGTGTGAGGGAGTGAGTCTTAAGAGAGCTGCAGCCTCTGTCCTTTGAGCTACCCCAGCTAATGCTTGATGAAGCCAAAACTAGTGTCCTCACTGAGCTCTGCCCAGATTGCAGATTTGTGAGCAAAATTGATATCATCATTACTTTAAGATGTTATTTGTGGGGATACTTTCTGTTAGCAGCAGATTATCAGAATACTGCCTAATCAGACTGCATTGCCAGTTTTACTCTCTCTCTCTCCATATATATAGATATCCTCCACTCATCTGTCAGTTGGTTGTACTATAATGGTTTGTGTATTGTTATGGTGCTGGAAGCTCTGTTCCCAGAATTTCAAATACCAGCAGGATTGCCCATGGTGGACAGGTTTCAGTGAAGCTTCTAGACTAAGACAGACAAGGAAGAGGGGCCTGCTAGTCCACTTCCAAAAATTACTGAAAGAAAACCTTATGGATCACAAGAGAACACTGACTGACTAATGTGTTTTGGACACACTATCAGTGGACAATTGCTAGAGGAAGACATCATATTTGATGAAATAGAGGGACATGGAAGATCCTTATTGAGGCAGATTGACCTAATCGCTGCAACAATGGACTTCAACATCCAGGAATGTGTGACAATGGTGCAAGATCAGACAGCACTCCATTCCATTTCATATAAGGTCTCCATGGATCACAGTAGACTTGATGGCACTCTCTATATGTTTGTCTTCAGTGACTTCCCAGAGGGCTGCTCTGCCTGGCAGCCTCTATTCTTCATGCTTCCAAATGGGGAGCACAACAGGTCCATAGTCACTGATATTCCCCTCAATCCCCAGGT
>NW_027457814.1:25000-55000 GCF_050624435.1 Tenrec ecaudatus
ACAGTCCAAGTGCCCGCTAAGATATCAGCATAATCCAAGTGCCTGTTTGTTAACATAGATAGGCCAAGTGCCCGCTAGGGAACCTATATAGTCCAAGTGCTATCTAGGTAACCTAGATAGTCCAAGGGCCCGCTAGTTAACCTACATAGTCCATGGGCTCGCTTGTTAACTTTGATAGTCCAAGTGCCCGGTAGTTAACCTAGATCGTCCAAGTGCCCGCTAGTTAACCTAGATCGTCCAAGTACTTGCTAGTTAACCTACATAGTCCAAGTGCCCGCTAGTTAACCTAGATCGTCCAATTACTGGCTAGTTAACCTACAAAGTCCAAGGGCCCACTAGTTAACCTAGATCGTCCAAATGTCCTCTAGTTAGCCTACATAGTCCAAGAGCCCGCTAGGTAACCTACATAGTGCAAGTGTCTGCTAGGTAAACTACATAGTCCAAATGCCCGCTAGTTAACATAGATAGTCCAAGTACCCGCTAGGGAAGGTACATAGTCCAAGTGCCCGCTAGGTAACCTAGAGAGTGCAAGTGCCCGCTAGTTAACCTACATAGTCCAAGTGCCTGCTAGGTAACCTAGATAGTCCAAGGGCCTGCTAGTTAACCTACATAGTCCAAGTGCCCGCTAGGTAACCTACATAGTGCAAGTGTCCGCTAGTTAACCTAAGTAGTCCAAGGGCCCGCTAGTTAACATACATAGTGCAAGTGCCCGGTAGTTAACTTACATAGTTCAAGTGTCCGTAGGGAACATACATAGTCCAAAAGACCGCTAGGGAACATACATAGTCCAAGGGCCCGCTAGTTAACCTAGATAGTCCAAGTGTCCGCTAGTTAACCTACATAGTCCAAGTGCCCGCTAGGGAACCTAGATAGTCCAAGTGCCCGCTCTGGAACCTACATAGTCCAAGGGCCTGCTAGGGAACCTACATAGTTGAAGTGCCCGCTCTGGAACATACATAGTCCAAGTGCCCGCTAGGGAATCTACATAGTCCAAGGGCCCGCTAGATTATCTATATAGTCCAAATGCCCACTAGGAACCTACATAGTCCAAGTACCCGCTAGTTA
Source organism: Tenrec ecaudatus (assembly GCF_050624435.1). NCBI lineage: Eukaryota > Metazoa > Chordata > Mammalia > Afrosoricida > Tenrecidae > Tenrec > Tenrec ecaudatus. The sequence goes on from NW_027457814.1 coordinate 26,066, forward strand.
ACCTAGATCGTCCAAGTGCACGCTAGTTAACATACATAGTCCAAGGGCCCGCTAGTTAACCTACATAGTCCAAGGGCCCGCGAGTTAACCTAGATAGTCCAAGTGCCCGCTAGGTAACCTAGACAGTTCAAGTGACCACTAGGTTACCTACATAGTCCAAGTGCCTGTTCGTTAACCTACATAGTCCAAGTGCCCGCTAGATAACCTACAAAGTCTAAGTGCCCGCTAGGTTATCTATATAGTCCAAATGCCCGCTAAGGAACCTACATAGTCCAAGTGCCGCTAGGTAACCTAGATAATCCAAGTGCCCGCTAGTTAACCTATATCGTCCAAGTGCCCGCTAGTTAACCTATATCGTCCAAATGCCCGCTAGTTAACCTAGATCGTCCAAATGCCTGCTAGTTAACCTACATAGTCAATGGGCCCGCTAGTTAACCTACATAGTGCAAGAGCCCGCTAGCTAACCTAGATAATCCAAGTGCCCGCTAGTTAACCTATATCGTCCAAGTGCCCGCTAGTTAACCTAGATCCTCCAAGTGCCCGCTAGTTAACCTACATAGTCAATGGGCCCGCTAGTTAACCTACATAGTGCAAGAGCCTGCTAGTTAACCTAGATCATGCAAGTGTCCGCTAGTTAACCTTCATAGTCCACGTGCCAGTTAGCTAACCTAAATAGTACAATGGCCCACTAGTTGAACTACATAGTCCAAGTGGCCACTGGTTAACCTAGATAATCCAAGTGCCCCCTAGGGAACCTTCATAGTCCAAGTGACTGCTAGGTAACCTAGATAGTCCAAGTGCCCGTTAGTTAACCTAGATAGTCCAAGTGCCCACTAGGGTACATACTTAGTCCATGTGCCCATTAGCTAACCTAGATAGTCCAAGTGCCCGCTAGTTAACATTGATCATCCAAGTGCCCGCTAGTTAACCTAGATAGTCCAAGTGCACGCTAGTTAACCTAGATAGTCCAAGTGCCCTCTAGATAACGTAGATCGTCCAAGTGCCCGCTAGTTAACCTACATAGTCCAAAGGCCCGCTAGTTAACCTACATAGTCCAAGGTCCGCTAGTTAACCTAGATAGTCCAAGTGCTCGCTAGTTAACCTGTATAGTCCAAGTGCCCGCAAGGTAACCTAAGTAGTCCAAATGTCCGATAGAGATCCTATATAGTCCAAGTGCCCGTTCGTTAACTTAGATAGTCCAAGTGCCCGCTAAGTAACATAGACTGTTCAAGTGCCCGCTAGGTTACCTACATAGTCCAAGTGCCCGTTCGTTAACCTAGATATTCCAAGTGCCCGCTAGGAAACCTACATAGTCCAAGGGCCCGCTAGGTAACCTAGATAATCCAAGTGTCCGCTAGATAACCTAGAGTCCAAGTGCTCGCTAGTTAACCTACATAGTCCAAGTGCCCGCTCTGGAACCTACATAGTCCAATTGCCTGCTAGGGAACCACAATAGTAGAAGTGCCCACTCTGGAACATATATAGTCCAAAGGCCCGCTAGGGAATCTACATAGTCCAAGGGCCCGCTAGTTAACGTAGATAGTCCAAGTGCCACTAGTTAATCTACATAGTCCAAAGGCCCGCTAGTTAACCTACATAGTCCAAGTACCCGCTAGTTAACCTAGATCGTCCAAGTGCACGCTAGTTAACCTACTAGTCCAAGGGCCCGCTAGTTAACCTACATCGTCCAAGGGCCCGCTAGTTAACCTTCATAATCTAAGTGCCCGCTAGGTAACCTAGACAGTTCAAGTGACCACTAGGTTACCTACATAGTCCAAGTGCCAGTTCGTTAACCTATATAGTCCAAGTGCCCGCTAGGTAACCTATATAATCCAAATGCCCACTAGGGACCCTAATAGTCCAATTTCCCGCTAGTTAACCTAGATAGACCAAGTGCCCGCTAGGAAACCTACCTAATCCAAGTTCCAGATAGGGAACTTACATAGCCCAAGGGCCCGCTAGGGAACCTACATAGTCCAAGTGCCCGTTAGTTAACCTAGATAGTCCAATGCCTGCTAGGTAACCTAGATAGTCCAACAGCCCGGTAGGTAACCTACATACTCCAGAACCCGCTAGGCAACGTAGATACTTCAAGTGCCAGCTAGGTAACCTAGATAGTCCATGTGCCCGCTAGGTAACCTACAAAGTCTAAGTGCCCGCTAGGTTATCTATATAGTCCAAATGCCCGCTAGGGAACCTACATAGTCCAAGTGCCTGCTAGGTAACCTAGATAATCCAAGTGCCCCCTAGGGAACCTTCATAGTCCAAGTGCCTGCTAGGTAACCTAGATAGTCCAAGTGCCCGTTAGTTAACCTAGATAGTCCAAGTGCCCACTAGGGGACGTACTTAGTCCATGTGCCCATTAGCTAACCTAGATAGTCCAAGTGCCCGCTAGTTAACATTGATCATCCAAGTGCCCTCTAGTTAACCTAGATAGTCCAAGTGCACGCTAGTTAACCTAGATAGTCCAAGTGTCCTCTAGATAACATAGATCGTCCAAGTACCCGCTAGTTAACCTACATAGTCCAAAGGCCCGCTAGTTAACCTTCATAGTCCAAGGTCCGCTAGTTAACCTAGATAGTCCAAGTGCTCGCTAGTTTACCTATATAGTCCAAGTGCCCGCTAGGTAACCTAAGTAGTCCAAATGTCCGATAGAGATCCTATATAGTCCAAGTGCCCGTTCGTTAACTTAGATAGTCCAAGTGCCCGCTAGGTAACATAGACTGTTCAAGTGCCCGCTAGGTTACCTACATAGTCCAAGTGCCCGCTATGTAACCTAGATAGTCAAAGTGCCCGTGAGGTAACCTAGATAGTCCAAGTGCCCGCTAGGTAACTTACATTGTCCAAGTTCCCTCTAGGTAGCCTAGATAGTCCAAGTGCCCGTTCCCTAACCTAGATATTCCAAGTGCCCGCTAGGAAACCTACATAGTCCAAGAGCCTGTTCGTTAAACTATAATTCCAAGTGCCCGCTAGGTAACCTAGACAATCAAAGTGCCCGCTAGGTTACCTGCATATTCCAAGTGCACATTCGTTAACCTAGATAGTCCAAGTGCCCACTAGGTAACCTACATAGTCCAAGTGCCCACTAGGTAACCTAGATAGTCCAAGGGCCCGCTAGTTAACCTACCTAATCCAAGGGCTCACTTGTTCACTTTGATAGTCCAAGTGCCCGCTAGTTAACCTAGATCTTTCAAGTGCCCGCTAGTTAACCTAGATTGTCCAAGTGCCCGCTAGTTAACCTACATAGTCCAAGGGCCCACTAGTTAACCTAGATAGTCCAACTGTCCTCTAGTTAACCTACATAGTCCAAGTGCCAGCTAGTTAACCTATATACCAAATGCCCGCTACGTAACCTAGATATTCCAAGGGCACGCTAGTTAAACTATATCATCCAAGTGCCCGCTAGGCAACTTAGATAGTCCAAGTGCCCGCTAAGGAAACTACATAGTCCAAGTGTTCGCTAGTTATCCTAGATAGTCCAAGTGCCCGCTAGTTAACCTAGATAGTCCAAGTGGCTGCTAGGTAACCTACATAGTGCAAGTGTCCGCTAGTTAACCTACATATTTGAAGTGCCCGCTAGTTAACATAGATATTCCAAGTGCCCGCTGGGGAACATACATAGTCCAAGTGCGCGCTAGGTAACCTAGATACTGCAAATGCCCGCTAGTTAACCTAGGTAGTTCAAGTACAAGCTAGGTAACCTAGATCATCCAAGGGGCCCCTAGTTAGCCTACATAGTCCAAGTGCCCGCTAGGTAACCTAGATAGTCCAAGTGCCCGTTTGGTAACCTAGATAGTCCAAGTGCCCTCTAGGGAACCTAGATAGTCCAAGGGCCCGCTAGTAAACCTACATAGTCCATGGGCCCGCTAGTTAACCTTCATAGTGCAAGTGTCCGCTACTTAACCTACATTTTCCGAGTGCCCGCTAGTTAACCTACATAATCTAAGTGCCCGTTGGCTAACCTAGATAGTCCAAGGGCCCGCTAGTTGACCTACATAGTCCAAGTGCCCGCTAGTTAATCTAGATAGTCCAAGTGCCTGCTAGGTAACCTACATAGTGCAAGTGTCCGCTAGTTAACCTATATATTCCAAGTGCCCGCTAGTAAACATAGATAGTCCAAGTGCCTGCTAGGGAACGTACATAGTCCAAGTGCCCGCTAGGTAACCTAGATAGTTCAAGTACCCGCTAGGTAACCTCGATCGTCCAAGTGCCCTTTAGGAAACCTAGATAGTCCAAGGGCCCGCTAGTTAATCTAGATAGTCCAAGTGCCCGCTAGTTAACCTAGATAGTCCAAGTGCCCGCTAGTTAACCTAGATCGTCTAAGTGCCCGCTAGTTAACCTAGATAATCCAACTGCCCGCTAGTTAACCTACATAGTCCAAGGGCCCGCTAGGTAAACTATATAGTCCAAGTGCCCGATAGGGGACGTACATAGTCCAACTGCCTGTTAGGTAACCAAATAGTCCAAGTGCCCACTAGTAACCTATATAGTCCAAGTTCCCGGTAGGTAACCTAGATAGTCCAAGTGCCCGTTACCTATCCTAGATAATCCAATTACCCGTTATGCAACATACATAGTCCAAGGGCCCATTCGTTATCCTAGAAGTCCAAGTGCCCGCTAGGTAACCTACATAGTCCAAATGCCCGTTCGGTAACCTAGATAGTCCAAGTGCCTGCTAATTAACCTCCATAGTCCAAGTGCCCGCTAGGTAACATAGATAGTGCAAGTGCCCGCTAGGTAACCTACATAGTCCAAGCGCCCGCTAGGTAACCTATATAGTCCAAGAGCCCGCTAAGAAACCAAGATAGTCCAAGTGCCCGTTAGGTAACCTAGATAGTCCAAGTGCCCGCTAGGTAACCTACATAGTCCAAGTTCCCGCTAGGTAACCTAGATAGTCCAAGTGCCCGTTACCTAACCTAGATAATCCAATTGCCCGCTATTCAACATACATAGTCCAAGTGCCCATTCGTTAACGTAGAAGTCCAAGTGCCCGCTAGGTAACCTACATAGTCCAAATGCCCGTTCGTTTACCTACATAGTCCAAGGGCCCACTATTTAACCTAGATCGTCCAAGTGTCTTTGGTTAACCTACATAGTCCAAGTGCCCGCAAGGTAACCTATATAGTCCAAGTTCCAGCTATGTAACCTAGATAGTCCAATGGCCCGCTAGTTAACCTACATAGTCCAAGTGCCCGCTAAGTAAACTAGATAGTCCAAGTGCCCGCTAAGGAACCTACATATTCCAAGTGCACGCTAGTTAACCCAGATAGTCCAAGTGCCCGCTAGTTAACCTAGATAGTCCAAGTGCCACTAGGTAACCTACATAGTGCAAGTGTCCCCTAGGTAACCTACATAGTCCAAGTGCCCGCTAGTTACCGTAGATAGTCCAAGTGCCCGCTGGGAACGTACATAGTCCAAATGCCCGCTAGGTAACCTAGATAGTGCAAGTGCCCGGTAGTTAACCTACATAGTCCAAGTGACCGCTAGGTAACCTAGATAGTCTAAGGGCCCGCTAGTTAACCTACATAGTCCAAGTGACCGGTAGTTAACTTACATAGTTCAAGTGCCCGTAAGGAACATATATTATCCTAGTGCCCGCTAGGGAACATACAGAGTCTAAGTGCCCGCTAGGGAACCTACGTAGTCCAAGTGCCCGTTAGGGAATCTACATAGTCCAAGGGCCCGCTAGTTAACGTAGATAGTCCAAGTGCCGCTAGTTAACCTACATAGTCCAAGTACCCGCTAGTTTACCTATATCATCCAAGTGTCCGCTAGTTAATCTACATAGTTCAAGTGCCCGCTAGGGAACCTAGATAGTCCAAATGGCCGCTCTGGAATCTACATAGTCCAAGTGCCTGCTAGGGAACCTACATAGTCCAAGTGCCCGCTCTAGAACATACATAGTCCAATTGCCCGCTAGGGAATTTACATAGTCCAAGGGCCCGCTACTTAACGTAGATAGTCCAAGTGCGGCTAGTTAATCAACATAGTCTAAGGGCCCACTAGTTAACCTACATAGTCCAAGTACCCGCTACTTAACCTAGATCGTCCAAGTGCCCGCTAGTTAACGTACATAGTCCAAGGGCCCGCTAGTTAACCTACATAGTCCAAGGGCCCGCTAGTTAACCTACATCGTCCAAGGCCCGCTAGTTTACCTAGATAGTCCAAGTGCCCCCTAGTTAACCTACATACTCCAAGTGCCCGCTAGGTAACCTAGACAGTTCAAGTGACCACTAGGTTACCTACGTATTCCAAGGGCCCGTTCGTTAACCTACATAGTCCAAGTGCCCGCTAGGTAACCAATATACTCCAAATGCCCGCTAGGGACCCTAATAGTCCAAATGCCCGCTAGTTAACCTAGATAGTCCAAGTGCTCGCTAGTTAACATAGATAGTCCAAGTGCCCGCTAGTTAACCTAGATAGACCAAGTGCCCGCTAGGGAACCTATCTAGTCCAAGTGCCCGATAGCGAACCTACATAGTCCAAGTGCCCGCTAGGTAACCTACATAGTCCAAGTACCCGCTAGGAAGCGTACATAGTCCAAAGGCCCGCTAGTTAACCTAGATAGACCAAGTGCCCGCTAGGTAACCTAGATAGTCCAAAGCCCGGTAGGTAACCAACATACTCCAAGTACCCGCTAGGTAACCTAGATAGTTCAAGTGCCAGCTAGGTAACCTAGATAGTCCAAGTGCCCGCTAGGTAACCTACAAATTCTAAGTGCCCGTTAGGTAATCTATATAGTCCAAATGCCCGTTAGGGAGCCTACATAGTCCAAATGCCCGCTAGGTAACCTAGATAGTCCAAGGGCCCGCTAGGTAACCTACATAGTCCTAGTGCCCCCTAGTTAACCTACATTCTCTAAGTGCCCGATAGGGAACCTACATAGTCCAAGTTCCCGCTAGGTAACCTACATAGTCCTAATGCCCTCTAGTTAACCTACGTAGTCCAAGTGCCCGCTAGGGAACCTACATAGTCCAAGTGCCCGTTAGGTAACCTAGATCGTCCAAATGCCCGCCAGGAAACCCACATAGTCCAAGGCCCCGCCTGGGAACTTACATAGTCCAAGGGCCCGCTAGGGAACCTACATAGTCCAAGTGCCCGTTAGTTAACCTAGATAGTCCAAGTGCCCGCTTGGTAACCTAGATAATCCAACAGATCGCTAGGTAACCTACATACTCTAAGAACCCGCTAGGTAACGTAGATATTTCAAGTGCCAGCTAGGTAACCTAGATAGTCCAAGTGCCCGCTAGGTAACCTACAGAGTCTAAGTGCCCGCTAGGTTATCTATATAGTCCAAATGCCCGCTAGGGAACCTACATAGTCCAAGTGCCCGTTATGTAACCTAGATAATCCAAGTGCTTGCTAATTAACCTATATCGTCCAAGTGCCCTCTAATTAACCTAGATAGTCCATGCCCGCTAGGGGACGTACATAGTCCAAGTGTCCGCTAGGTAACCTATATAGTCCAAGTGCCCGCTAGGGAACCTACATAGTCAAAGTGCCCGCTAGGGAACCTGCATTGTACAAGTGCCCGCTAATTAACCTAGATAGTCCAAGTGCCCGCTAGCTAACCTTGATAGTCCAAGTGCCCGCTAGTTAACCTTGATCATCCAAGTGCCCGCTAGTTAACCTACATAGTCCAAGTGCCTGATAGGGAACCTACATAGTCCAAGTGCCCGCAGAGGAACCTACATAGTCCAAGTGCCCGTTAGGGAACCTAGATAGTCCAAGTGCCTTCTAGGGAACGTACATAGTCCAAGTGCCCGCTAGGTAACCTAGATAGTGCAAGTGCCCGGTAGTTAACCTACATAGTCCAAGTGCCCGCTAGGTAACCTAGATAGTCTAAGGGCCCGCTAGTTAACCTACATAGTCCAAGTGCCTGGTTGTTAACTTACTTAGTTCAAGTGTCCGTAAGGAACATATATAGTCCAAGTGCCCGCTAGGGAACATACAGAGTCCAAGTGCCCGCTAGGGAATCTACATAGTCCAAGGGCCCTCTAGTTAACGTAGATAGTCCAAGTGCCGCTAGTTAATCTACATAGTTCAAGGGCCCGCTAGTTAACCTACATAGTCCAACTACCCGCTAGTTAACCTACATAGTACAAGTGCCCGCTAGGCAACTTACATAGTCCAAGTGCCTGCTAGGGAACCTACATAGTCCAAGTGCCCGCTCTGGAACATAAATAGTCCAAGTGCCCGCTAGGGAATCTACATAGTCCAAGGGCCCGCTACTTAACATAGATAGTCCAAGTGCCGCTAGTTAATCAACATAGTCCAAGGGCCCGCTAGTTAACCTACATAGTCCAAGTACCCGCTAGTTAACCTAGATCGTCCAATTGCCCGCTAGTTCACCTACATAGTCGCAGGGCCCGCTAGTTAACCTACATCGTCCAAGGGCCCGCTAGTTAACCTAGATAGTCCAAGTGCCCCCTAGTTAACCTACATACTCCAAGTGACCGCTAGGTAACCTAGACAGTTCAAGTGACCACTAGGTTACCTACATAGTCCAAGGGCCCGTTCGTTAACCTATATAGTCCAAGTGCACGCTAGGTAACCAATATACTCAAAAGTCCGCTAGGGACCCTAATAGTCCAAATGCCCGCTAGTTAACCTAAATAGTCCTAGTGCTCGCTAGTTAACATAGATAGTCCAAGTGCCCGCTAGTTAACCTAGATAGACCAAGTGCCCGCTAGGGAACCTATCTAGTCCAAGTGCCCGATAGCGAACCTACATAGTCCAAGTGCCCGCTAGGTAACCTACATAGTCCAAGTACCCGCTAGGAAGCGTACATAGTCCAAAGGCCCGCTAGTTAACCTAGATAGACCAAGTGCCCGCTAGGTAACCTAGATAGTCCAAAGCCCGGTAGGTAACCAACATACTCCAAGTACCCGCTAGGTAACCTAGATAGTTCAAGTGCCAGCTAGGTAACCTAGATAGTCCAAGTGCCCGCTAGGTAACCTACAAATTCTAAGTGCCCGTTAGGTAATCTATATAGTCCAAATGCCCGTTAGGGAGCCTACATAGTCCAAATGCCCGCTAGGTAACCTAGATAGTCCAAGGGCCCGCTAGGTAACCTACATAGTCCTAGTGCCCCCTAGTTAACCTACATTCTCTAAGTGCCCGATAGGGAACCTACATAGTCCAAGTTCCCGCTAGGTAACCTACATAGTCCTAATGCCCTCTAGTTAACCTACATAGTCCAAGTGCCCGCTAGGGAACCTACATAGTCCAAGTGCCCGTTAGGTAACCTAGATCGTCCAAATGCCCGCCAGGAAACCCACATAGTCCAAGGCCCCGCCTGGGAACTTACATAGTCCAAGGGCCCGCTAGGGAACCTACATAGTCCAAGTGCCCGTTAGTTAACCTAGATAGTCCAAGTGCCCGCTTGGTAACCTAGATAATCCAACAGATCGCTAGGTAACCTACATACTCTAAGAACCCGCTAGGTAACGTAGATATTTCAAGTGCCAGCTAGGTAACCTAGATAGTCCAAGTGCCCGCTAGGTAACCTACAGAGTCTAAGTGCCCGCTAGGTTATCTATATAGTCCAAATGCCCGCTAGGGAACCTACATAGTCCAAGTGCCCGTTATGTAACCTAGATAATCCAAGTGCTTGCTAATTAACCTATATCGTCCAAGTGCCCTCTAATTAACCTAGATAGTCCATGCCCGCTAGGGGACGTACATAGTCCAAGTGTCCGCTAGGTAACCTATATAGTCCAAGTGCCCGCTAGGGAACCTACATAGTCAAAGTGCCCGCTAGGGAACCTGCATTGTACAAGTGCCCGCTAATTAACCTAGATAGTCCAAGTGCCCGCTAGCTAACCTTGATAGTCCAAGTGCCCGCTAGTTAACCTTGATCATCCAAGTGCCCGCTAGTTAACCTACATAGTCCAAGTGCCTGATAGGGAACCTACATAGTCCAAGTGCCCGCAGAGGAACCTACATAGTCCAAGTGCCCGTTAGGGAACCTAGATAGTCCAAGTGCCTTCTAGGGAACGTACATAGTCCAAGTGCCCGCTAGGTAACCTAGATAGTGCAAGTGCCCGGTAGTTAACCTACATAGTCCAAGTGCCCGCTAGGTAACCTAGATAGTCTAAGGGCCCGCTAGTTAACCTACATAGTCCAAGTGCCCGGTTGTTAACTTACTTAGTTCAAGTGTCCGTAAGGAACATATATAGTCCAAGTGCCCGCTAGGGAACATACAGAGTCCAAGTGCCCGCTAGGGAATCTACATAGTCCAAGGGCCCTCTAGTTAACGTAGATAGTCCAAGTGCCGCTAGTTAATCTACATAGTTCAAGGGCCCGCTAGTTAACCTACATAGTCCAACTACCCGCTAGTTAACCTACATAGTACAAGTGCCCGCTAGGCAACTTACATAGTCCAAGTGCCTGCTAGGGAACCTACATAGTCCAAGTGCCCGCTCTGGAACATAAATAGTCCAAGTGCCCGCTAGGGAATCTACATAGTCCAAGGGCCCGCTACTTAACATAGATAGTCCAAGTGCCGCTAGTTAATCAACATAATCCAAGGGCCCGCTAGTTAACCTACATAGTCCAAGTACCCGCTAGTTAACCTAGATCGTCCAATTGCCCGCTAGTTCACCTACATAGTCGCAGGGCCCGCTAGTTAACCTACATCGTCCAAGGGCCCGCTAGTTAACCTAGATAGTCCAAGTGCCCCCTAGTTAACCTACATACTCCAAGTGACCGCTAGGTAACCTAGACAGTTCAAGTGACCACTAGGTTACCTACATAGTCCAAGGGCCCGTTCGTTAACCTATATAGTCCAAGTGCACGCTAGGTAACCAATATACTCAAAAGTCCGCTAGGGACCCTAATAGTCCAAATGCCCGCTAGTTAACCTAAATAGTCCTAGTGCTCGCTAGTTAACATAGATAGTCCAAGTGCCCGCTAGTTAACCTAGATAGACCAAGTGCCCGCTAGGGAACCTATCTAGTCCAAGTGCCCGATAGGGAACCTACATAGTCCAAGTGCCCGCTAGTTAACATAGATAGTCCAAGTACCCACTAGGAAACGTACATAGTCCAAGTGCCCGCTAGGTAACCTACATAGTCCAAGTGCCCGTTAGGTAACCTAGATAGTCCAAGTGCCCGCTAGGGAACTTACATAGTCCAAGTGCCCGCTATGTAACCTAGATAATCCAAAGGCCCGCTAGGGAACCCACATAGTCCAAGTGCCCATTAGGTAACCTACATAGTCCAAATGCCCGCTAGGGAACCAACATAGTCCAAGTGCCCGCTAGTTAACATACATATTCCAATGGCCCTCTAGTTAACCTAGATAGTCCAAGTGCCCCCTAGTTAACCTACATACTCCAAGTGCCCGCTAGGTAACCTAGACAGTTCAAGTGACCACTAGGTTACCTACATAGTCCAAGTGTCCGTTCGTTAACCTACATAGTCCAAGTGCCCGCTAGGTAACCAATATACTCCAAATGCCCGCTAGGGACCCTAATAGTCCAAATGCCCGCTAGTTAACCTAGATAGTCCATGTGCCCGCTAGTTAACATAGATAGTCCAAGTACCCGCTAGGAAACGTACATAGTCCAAGTGCCCGCTAGGTAACGTACATAGTCCAATTGCCCGTTAGGTAACCTAGATAGTCCAAGTGCCCGCTAGGGAACGTACATAGTCCAAGTGCCCGCTAGGTAACCTAGAGAGTCCAAATGCCCGCTAGGGAACCCACATAGTCCATGTGCCCGTTAGGTAACCTAGATAGTCCAAATGCCCGCTAGGGAACCAACACAGTCCAAGTGCCCGCTAGTTAACCTACATAGTCCAAGGGCCCGCTAGTTAACCTACATCGTCCAAGGGCCCTCTAGTTAACCTAGATAGTCCAAGTGCCCCCTAGTTAACCTACATACTCCAAGTGCCCGCTAGGTAACCTAGACAGTTCAAGTGACCACTAGGTTACCTACATAGTCCAAGTGCTCGTTCGTTAACCTACATAGTCCAAGTGCCCGCTAGGTAACTAATATACTCCAAATGCCCGCTAGGGACCCTAATAGTCCAAATGCCCGCTAGTTAACCTAGATAGTCCAAGTGCTCGCTAGTTAACATAGATAGTCCAAGTGCCCGCTACTTAACCTAGATAGACCAAGTGCCCGCTAGGGAACCTATCTAGTCCAAGTGCCCGATAGGGAACCTACATAGTCCAAGTGCCCGCTAGTTAACATAGATTGTCCAAGTACCCGCGAGGAAACGTACATAGTCCAAGTGCCTGCTAGGTAACGTACATAGTCCAAGTGCCCGTTAGGTAACCTAGATAGTCCAAGTGCCCGCTAGGGAACGTACATAGTCCAAGTGCCCGCTAGGTAACCTAGATAGTCCAAATGCCCGCTAGGGAACCCACATAGTCTAAGTGCCCGTTAGGTAACCTAGATAGTCCAAATGCCCGCTAGGGAACCAACATAGTCCAAGTGCCTGCTAGAGAACTTACATAGTCCAAGGGCCCGCTAGGGAACCTAGATAGTCCAAGTGCCCTCTAGTTAACCTAGATCGTCTAAGTGCCCGCTAGTTAACCTAGATAATCCAAGTGCCCGCTAGTTAACCTACATAGTCCAAGGGCCCTCTAGTTAACCTACATAGTCCAAGGGTCCGCTAGGGGACGTACATAGTCCAAGTGCCCGTAGGGAACCTATATAGTCCAAGTGCCCGCTAGGGAACCTACATAGTCAAATTGCCCGCTAGGGAACCTGCATTGTACAAGTGCCCGCTAATTAACCTAGATAGTCCAAGTCCCCGCTAGTTAACCTAGATAGTCCAAGTGCCCGCTAGTTAACCTAGATAGTCCAAGTGCTCGCTAGTTAACATAGATAGTCCAAGTGTCCGCTAGGGAACCTATCTAGTCCAAGTGCCCGATAGGGAACCTACATAGTCCAAGTGCCAGCTAGTTAACCTAGATAGTCCAAGTGCCCGCTAGTTAACCTACATAGTCCAAGTGCCCGCTAGGTAACCTACATAGTCCAACTGCCCACTAGGTAACCTAAATAATCCAAATGCCCGCTAGGGAAACTACATAGTCCAAGTGCCCGCTAGTTAACCTAGATAGTCCTAGTGCCTGCTAGTAAACCTAGATATTCCAAGGGCTCGCTAGTTAATCTAGATAGTCCAAGTGCCCGCTAGTTAACCTAGATAGACCAAGTGCCCGCTAGTTAACCTAGATCGTCTAAGTGCCCGCTAGTTAACCTAGATAATCCATGTGCCCGCTAGTTAACCTACATAGTCCAAGGGCACTCTAGTTAACCTAGATAATCCAAGTGCCCGATTGGGGACGAACATAGTCCAAGTGCCCTCTAGGTAACCTAGATAGTCGAAGTGCCCGCTAGGGTATGTACATAGTTCAAGTGCCCGCTAGGTAACCTAGATTGTCCAAGTGTCCGCTAGTTAACCTACATAGTCCAAGTGCTCGCTAGGTAACCTAGATAGTCCAAGGTCCTGCTAGTTAATCTACATAGTCCAATGCCCGATAGGGAACCTACAAAGTCCAAGTGCCCGCTGAAGAACCTACATAGTCCAAGTGCCCGATAGGGAACCTACATATTCCAAGTGCCCGTTAGGGAACCTAGATAGTCCAAGTGCCCGTAGGGAACCTATATAGTCCAAGTGCCCGCAAGGGAACCTACATAGTCAAAGTGCCCGCTAGTTAACCTTGATCATCCAAGTGCCCTCTAGTTAACCTACATAGTCCAAGAACCTGCTAGTTAACCTAGATAGTCCAAGTGCGCGCTAGTTAACCTACATAGTCCAAGGGCCCGCTAGTTAACCTAGATATTCCAAGTGCCCGCTAGTTAACCTAGATCGTCCAAGTGTACGCTAGTTAACCTACATAGTCCAAGTACCCTTTAGGTACCTAGATAGTACAAGTGCCCGCAAGGTAACCTACCTAGTCCAAGTGCCCACTAGGTAACCTAGATATTCCAAGTTCCTGTTAGCTAACCTAGATAATCCAAGTGCCCGCTAGGTAACCTACATAGTCCAAGGGCCCTTACGTTAACCTAGATAGTCCAAGTGCCCGCTAGGTAACCTACATAGTCCAAGTGCCGGCTAGGTAACCTATATAGTCCAAGTGACCGCTAAGACACCAAGATAGTCCAAGTGCCCGTTAGGTAACCTAGATAGTCCAAGTGCCCGTTACCTAACCTACATAATCCAATTGCCCGCTATGCAACGTACATAGTCCAAGTGCCCATTCGTTAACCTAGAAGTCCAAGTGCCCGCTAGGTAACCTACATAGTCAAAATGCCCGTTCGGTAACATAGATAGTCCAAGTGCCCGCTAATTAACCTACATAGTCCAAGTGTCCGCTAGGTAACCAAGATAGTGCAAGTGCCCGCTAGGTAACCTACATAGTCCCAGTGCCCGCTAGTTAACCTAGATAGTCCAAGTGCCCGTTCGTTAACCTAGATAGTCCAAGTGCCCGCTAGGTAACCTAGACAGTCCAAGTACCTGCTAGGTAACTTACATAGTCCAAATGCCCATTCGTTAACTTACATAGTCCAAGGGCCCACTATTTAACCTAGATCATCCAAGTGTCTTTGGTTAACCTATATAGTCCAAGTGCCCGCAAGGTAACCTATATAGTCCAAGTTCCAGCTATGTAACCTAGATAGTCCAAGAGCCCGCTAGTTAACCTACATAGTCCAAGTGTCCGCTAGGTAAACTAGATAGTCCAAGTGCCCGCTAAGGAACATACATAGTCCAAGTGCATGCTAGTTAACCCAGATACTCCAAGTGCGCGCTAGTTAACCTAGATAGTCCACGTGCAGCTAGGTAACCTATATAGTGCAAAGTGTCCCCTAGTTACCCTACAAAGTCCAAGTGCCCGCTAGTTAACATAGATAGTCCAAGTGCGCGCTAGGGAACGTACATAGTCCAAGTGCCCGCTAGGTAACCTAGATAGTGCAAGTGCCCGCTAGTTAACCTACATAGTCCAAGTGCCCGGTAGTTAACTTACATAGTTCAAGTGTCCATAAGGAACATATATAGTCCAAGTGCCCGCTAGGGAACATACAGAGTCTAAGTGCCCGCTAGGGAACCTACGTAGTCCAAGTGCCCGCTAGGGTATCTACATAGTCCAAGGGACCGCTAGTTAACGTAGATAGTCCAAGTGCCGCTAGTTAACCTACATAGTCCAAGTACCCGCTAGTTAACCTAGATCATCCAAGTGTCCGCTAGTTAACCTACATAGTCCAAGTGCCCGCTAGGGAACCTAGATAGTCCAAGAGCCCGCTCTGGAACCTACATAGTCCAAGTACCTGCTAGGGAACCTACATAGTCCAAGTGCCCGCTCTGGAATATACATAGTCCAAGTGCCCGCTAGGGAATCTACATAGTCCAAGGGCCCGCTACTTAACATAGATAGTCCAAGTGCCGCTAGTTAATCAACATAGTCCAAGGGTCCGCTAGTTAACCTACATAGTCCAAGTACCCGCTAGTTAACCTAGATCGTCCAAGTGCCCGCTAGTTAACCTACATAGTCCAAGGGCCCGCTAGTTAACCTACATAGTCCAAGGGCCCGCTAGTTAACCTACATCGTCCAAGGGCCCGCTAGTTAACCTAGATACTCCAAGTGCCCCCTAGTTAACCTACGTACTCCAAGTGCCCGCTAGGTAACCTAGACAGTTCAAGTGACCACTAGGTTACCTACATAGTCCAAGTGCCCGTTCATTAACCTACATAGTCCAAGTGCCCGATAGGTAACCAATATACTCCAAATGCCCACTAGGGACCCTAATAGTCCAAATGCCCGCTAGTTAACCTAGATAGTCCAAGTGCTCGCTAGTTAACATAGATAGTCCAAGGGCCCGCTAGTTAACCTAGATAGACCAAGTGCCCGCTAGGGAACCTATCTAATCCAAGTGCCCGATAGGGAACCTACATAGTCCAAGTGCCCGCTAGTTAACCTAGATAGTCCAAGTACCCGCTAGGAAACATATATAGTCCAAGTGCCCGCTAGGTATCCTAGATAGTCCAAATGCCCACTAGGGAACCCGCATAGTCCAAGTGCCCGTTTAGTAACCTAGATAGTCCAAATGCCCGCTAGGGAACCCACATAGTCCAAGTGCCCGCTAGGGAACTTACATAGTCCAAGGGCCCGCTAGGGAACCTACATAGTCAAAGTGCCCGTTAGTTAACCTAGATAGTCCAACAGCCCGGTAGGTAACCTACATACTCCAAGTACCCGCTAGGTAACGTAGATAGTTCTAGTGCCAGCTAGGTAACCTAGATAGTCCAAGTGCCCGCTAGGTAACCTACAAATTCTAAGTGCCCGCTAGGTAATCTATATAGTCCTAATGCCCGTTAGGGAGCCTACATAATCCAAATGCCCGCTAGGTAACCTAGATAGTCCAAGGGCCCGCTAGGTAACCTACATAGTCCTAGTGCCCCCTAGTTAACCTACATTCTCTAAGTGCCCGATAGGGAACCTACATAGTCCAAGTTCACGCTAGTTAACCTAGATCGTGCAAGTGTCCGCTAGTTAACCTACATAGTCCAAGTGCCACTTAGCTAACCTAGATAGTCCAAGGGCCTGCTAGTTAACCTACATAATCCAAGTGCCCGCTAGGTAACCTACATAGTCCAAGTGCCCGCTAGGTAACCTATATAGTCTAAATGCCCGCTAGGGAACCTGCAGAGTCCAAGTGCCTGCTAGTTAACCTATTGTCCAAGGGACCGCTAGTTAACCTAGATAGTCCAAGTACCCGCTAGTTAACCTAGATCGTCCAATTGTCCGCTAGTTAACCTACATAGTCCAAGTGGCCGTTCGGTAACCTAGATTGTCCAAGTGCCCTTTAGGGAACCTAGATAGTCCAAGTGCCCCCTAGGGAACTTACATAGTCCAATTGCCCGCTCTGGAACATACATAGTCCAAGTGCCTGTTAGTTAACCTAGATAATCCAAGTGCCCGCTACTTAACCTAGATAGTCCAAGTGCCCGCTAGGTAACCTACATTGTCCAAGTGCCCGCTAGTTAACCTACATTCTCTAAGTGCCCGATAGGGAACCTACATAGTCCAAGTTCCCGCTAGGTAACCTATATAGTCCAAATGCCCTCTAGTTAACCTAAATAGTCCAAGTGCCCGATAGGGAACCTACATAATCCAAGTGCCCGCTAGGGAACCTACATAGTCTAAGTGCCCGTTAGGTAACCTAGGACGTCCAAATGCCCGCCAGGAAACCCACATAGTCCAAGTGCCCGCTAGGGAACTTACATAGTCCAAGGGCCCGCTAGGGAACCTACATAGTCCAAGTGCCCGTTAGTTAACCTAGATAGTCCAAGTGCCCGCTTGGTAACCTACAGAGTCTAAGTGCCTGCTAGGTTATCTATATAGTCCAAATGCCCACTAGGGAACCTACATAGAACAAGTGCCCACTAGGTAACCTAGATAATCCAAGTGCCTGCTAATTAACCTATATCGTCCAAGTGCCCGCTAGTTAACCTAGATAGTCCAAGTGCCCGCTTGGTAACCTACAGAGTCTAAGTGCCTGCTAGGTTATCTATATAGTCCAAATGCCCACTAGGGAACCTACATAGAACAAGTGCCCACTAGGTAACCTAGATAATCCAAGTGCCTGCTAATTAACCTATATAGTGCAAGTGCCCGCTAGTTAACCTAGATCGTTCAATTGCCCACTAGTTAACCTACGTAGTCAATGGGCCCACTAGTTAACCTACATAGTGCAAGAGCCCGCTAGTTAACCTAGATCGTGCAAGTGTCCGCTAGTTAACCTACATAGTCCAAGTGCCACTTAGCTAACCTAGATAGTCCAAGGGCCTGCTAGTTAACTTATATAGTCCAAGTGCCCGCTAGGTAACCTACATAGTCCAAGTGCCCGCTAGGTAACCTATATAGTCTAAATGCCCGCTAGGGAACCTACATAGCCAAGTGCCTGCTGGTTAACCTATTGTCCAAGGGACCGCTAGTTAACCTAGATAGTCCAAGTACCCGCTAGTTAACCTAGATCGTCCAATTGTCCGCTAGTTAACCTACATAGTGCAAGTGGCCGTTCGGTAACCTAGATAGTCCAAGTGCCCTTTAGGGAACCTAGATTGTCCAAGTGCCCGCTAGGGAACCTACATAGTCCAATTGCCCGCTCTGGAACATACATAGTCCAAGTTCCTGTTAGTTAACCTAGATAATCCAAGTGCCCTCTAGTTAACCTAGATAATCCAAGTGCCCGCTAGGTAACCTACATAGTCCAAGTGCCCGCTAGGTAACCTATATAGTCCAAATGCCCGCTAGAGAACCTACATAGTCCAAGTGCCCGCTAGTTAACCTAGATAGTCCAAGTGCCCGCTAGTTAACCTTGATAGTCCAAGTGCCTTCTAGTTAACCTAAATAGTCCAAGTGCCCGCTAGGTAACCTACATAGTCCAAGTGCCCACTAGGTAACCTAAATAATCCAAATGCCCGCTAGGGAAACTACATAGTCCAAGTGCCCGCTTGTTAACCTAGATAGTCCAAGTGCCCGCTAGTAAACCTAGATAGTCCAAGGGCCTGCTAGTTAATCTAGAGAGTCCAAGTGCCCGCTAGTTAACCTATATAGTCCAAGGGCCCTCTAGTTAACCTAGATAGTCCAAGTGCCCGCCAGGGGACGTACATAGTCCAAGTACCCGCTAGGTAACTTAGATAATCCAAGTGCCCACTAGGGTATGTACATAGTTCAAGTGCCCGCTAGGTAACCTAGATTGTCCAAGTATCCGCTAGTTAACCTACATTGTCCAAGTGCCCGCTAGGTAACCTAGATATTCCAAGGTCCTGCTAGTTAACCTACATAGGCCAATGCCCGATAGTGAACCTACATAGTCCAAGTGCCCGCTGAGGAACCTACATAGTCCAAGTACCCGATAGGGAACCTAGATATTCCAAGTGCCCGCTAGTTAACCTATATAGTCAAAGTGCCCTTAGGGAACCTATATAGTCCAAGTGCCCGCGAGGGAACCTACATAGTCAAATTGCCAGCTAGGGAACCTGCATTGTACAAGTGCCCGCTAATCAACCTAGATAGTCCAAGTGCCCGCTAGGTAACCTACATAGTCCAATTGCCCGCTCTGGAACATACATAGTCTAAGTTCCTGTTAGTTAACCTAGATAATCCAAGTGCCCGCTAGTTAACCTAGATAGTCCAAGTGCCCGCGAGGGAACCTACATAGTCAAATTGCCAGCTAGGGAACCTGCATTGTACAAGTGCCCGCTAATCAACCTAGATTGTCCAAGTGCCCGCTAGGGAACCTACATTATAAAAGACACTGGTGTCTGAAGTCTGATCTTGGCTCAAGCTCTGGACTGGAGTTTAAACAATGTCACTCCATCTCTGTGGCTTTCTGGGTATCTTTTTTTAACATTAATTAATTCAAACTGAAAATGATACTTAATTAGCCTCCTTTCCTCGGTCTTGCTCTCTTGGAGTTATTTAAGATTGCTTTCTTTTTTCTTGTTTAATCATTTTATTAGGGGCTCTTACCGCTCTTATCACAATTTCTGATTTCTTTCTTCCACCTTCAGATAAGGTATATGAATGTAGCGACTTTGTTTGCCTTCTCTAGAGTATCCCCAGCATCCAGAGTAGTGCCTGAATCATTTAACTAATGTTGAATGTGAAATGAATGCATGAATGACATCTGTAATAACATCTTCTGGTTCCACATATAGCATGTATTGAAAGGTCTCAGATTTGTACAACTGAGGAAATAACCAGGAGACCTAGAGTTAACTTCTTAGGTGTTCTTACTCAGTCTTCATTAACAGCTGCCACTTTTGTCTTCATAAAGGTAATCTATCCATGAAGAAGATAAGCATTTAGACGCTGTCCTTGATTACAAAAGCAAATGTGAATTTCTCAGTAATACTCATGTATACTAGATTATTAGCATTTTGGCAACCAAGGGACCAAACAAGCTTTATCAGTTTTTATTTTTGTGGGCATCAAATTTTGGTCTTGACAGTGGATTGGTTCTAGAGTGTGGTAATTTGATCAACATCACAATCCTATAGGAAACCTCAGATTTTTGCAGGGGGTAGATTTAGTTCACTTTCATTGTTTCTCTTTTCCATCTAAAAATTACCCACTGTGTGTGTATGTGTGTAACTGTGCTTGTGCACCTATGTATCCTTGGACCCACAGCCATTAAGGTGGCTCTGGTTCATAGCGACCCGATATACGAAGTGCTTCTTTGAGAGCTCTGTTTGGTTATAGTAGAGGCCCTGTGCAGCACAAACATGTGCCCACTTAGCTACTACTAACTAGGCTAAGAATGGAAAGATTGGTGGATCAAACCAGTGGG
This sequence comes from Tenrec ecaudatus, assembly GCF_050624435.1. Lineage (NCBI taxonomy): Eukaryota > Metazoa > Chordata > Mammalia > Afrosoricida > Tenrecidae > Tenrec > Tenrec ecaudatus. The sequence goes on from NW_027457814.1 coordinate 46,374, forward strand.
AAGTGACTTGCAGGAAAAGGCCTGGCAGTGTACTTAAAGAGAATACAGTGATTGAGAATCATATGGAGCAAAGTTAGGAAGCTCACTGTGAATCAGAATCGACTTGTGGCGGTGTGACCCACAGGGGCAGTTCTACCCTGCCCAGTAGGGTCATTATGAGTCGGAATAGACTCGGTAGCACTGAATTTGGTTTGTTTTTGATTCAGAGGAAGATTTAAAGAGGTTATCTACTTCCCTTTACAGTTACAATCTCAGAAACTCACAGGGGCAGGAGTTCTGCCTGTACAGAGCCCAAGTGAGTCAGCATGGACTCAATGGCTGTAAGTTTATATTAATTTAAATCAGGATTTTGATCCGATTCAATCATGTCTGAAGAAGCAAATTCAAAAGAGACTCCACATTTTAAAATTTGGATGAAGTAGAAAGAAAACCGGAATGGGAAATCTTGTAGATTTTATCTCCCTGGATTATAGGATTTGGCAGAGGTTTAGGGAGTCCTTTTAGGAACCTAATTTAGGAGATTGGATGGGTGGTTAATACACATTCGAAATGGTGCAGCTGCCATCTTTGAGCATGGCAGTGCTGTTTCTGATTGCAGGCTAAGAGATGTGGTGGCTAGGCGTTGTTTGGGCTTCCCTTATTTTCTAAGAGAGAGATTAACTTTCCAACAGAGCATAGACTGTAATTCTTCCCAGTCTGTTTTCAGTTTTGCTTCCTTGGTTATAACTGAACCGTGAAGATGGTTTCAAATCCCTGATTAAAAGCGTAATTAAAATTTTTAAAATTCATTTTTAAAGTGACTCTTCATACGCTAAAATCCACCACACATTTAAAAGGATGATACAATTTCTTCTTTTTTGTGAGCTAGTTCTCTTCTGCCGGATGATATATCTTATGATAAAATTCACACTCAAAAAGCCACCCATTGTTTTTTTTTCCAACCCATACTTTATGTACTCTTATCAGATAATATAATTTGCATATACACTCCTGATTTTTTTATTTTCAAAAGAAAAAATGTCAAAATTGACGTCCTATTTATCTTTCCATTTGTCACTTAAGCTTTTAGTGTCAGATTTAAAAACAAAGTTCCCTGATTCAAGATCTGTGGAAGATTTACTTCTATATCCATTCCCTTGAGTTATGTTTTTATCTTCTTTTACATTGAGGATTGTGATCCATATTGAGTTAATTTTTCCACGTGGTACAAGAAAAGGGTCACCTCTTATTCTTTTGTGGGTATCAGTTTTTCAACATTATTTGCCTCATCAGTGAATTGACCTGGCAACCTTGTTGTAATTCAGTTTATCAAAAATGTGTTTTAGTTCATTGATATTTGTGCATGTTCTTTTTTTCATTTTTACCTTAAACTACAGTAAATAAACCTATGGTTCAGATGGACGCACTTCAAGCACTTAAAAAATTCAGGCCTTTGGAAGGAGAAAGATTTAAAGAGAAAGCTCATAAGGGCAACACAATGGTGCTTTCTAATCAAAACCCAAAGGGAGCCCTGGTGGTGCAGTAGTTACTTGTAGGGCTGTGACTCCACAAGGTCTGAAGTTGGAAAGCTGACTCTCTACTCCTGTAAACAGTTAGTCTCAGAAAGGAACAGGGGCGGTTCAACCCTGTCCTATAATGTCATTATGAGTCAGCATTGAATCGATGGTAGTGAGTTGTTGAAGTGAAACCAAAAAATTTAACGGTTGACCAACTAGGCATTAGTGTCAGTCTTCAGACCAAGACATTGCCCTTTTCATTACTTAGCAGCAACTTGGTAAAATTTTTAACCCATCCGTTTCAATGATGATTGAGGAAGACAGAATGATCATAAAATGGAATGCTGTGAACTAGAAGCCATCGAGCCAGTTGAACCAGCTTCCACAATCTAGTGACCAGCTGTCTCTCATATTTAGCATGTCTTAAATATATTTAAAACAGTCGCTGATTCCAACTAATGTCATGAAAAAAATAGTTGGCTGTCAATTAAAAGGTTGGAGGTTCAAATCCACCCATTGATAACCTTGGAAGAAAGACTTGTTTTCAATCTGATTATGAAAAACTAGATGTAGAAAACCCTGATGATTGTCAACTGTATTAAACTCAATATGTAAAAATAAATGCATTGTATAAAACTAGAATGAATTTTGCCCCAAATGGTAAAGAAATTGGGTAAAAGATGGTTGTTGTTAGATACCATTCAGTTTGTTCCTACTATAAGTGACCCTGTGTACAAAAGAAGAAAGCAATAACCAACCCAGCACCATCTCTGTTGTTGTTTTCTCTTCTTGTTGGAACTATTGTGTCAGTCCACCTTGTTGAGCCTTCTTTTTCTCAGCCCTCTACTTTACCAAGCATCATGATGTCTTTCTCGAGGGACTGACTGCTGTGTCTTGGTGACATATCCCAAGTAAATGAGACAAGAGTCGTGCTACCCTCCCAAATGTATGTTTGAAGAAGTACAAGCTGAATGCTTTGTTTGTTTCTTGCAGTTCATGGCACAGTCAGTATTCTTCACCAACACCATAATTCATAAAATCAACTTTCCAGTCTTTGTCCAGCTTTCATAAGCATGTGAGGTGAATGAAAATAGTGTGACTTGGGTCAGGCACACTCAAGGTGACATCTTTACTGTTTTACACTTTAAAGAGGTACTTTGCAGCAGATTTCCCCAGTGAAAATGGGTCATCTGCTTAGCATTGGTTAGTCTGCATATTGAAAAAATTGAAATCTACTTTGTTTTACTTTTCAATTCTTACAAAATTTTTCTAAAGATTATCAGGGAATGGGTCTCTTAAATGATAAAAGTTTTTTATCTTCCAAAGGTTAAGGCTACAAAAAATATATTAGAACTAATAAAGGAATTTATTAGTAAGATCACAGCATACAATGTCAATGTATTAAAATGTTACTTCTTTAAACTAGCATTTCAATTAGATAATAAAATCATAAATGTAGTTCAATTATTTAAATGTATACCATCGAAGCACGGAGAACTCTTAAACTACTCAAACAATACATAGTAAACAATTAATTATGAATATGGTAACTATATTTTGATTCATTGTATCTCAAATAAAAATTACTCTGGCTTTTGTGTAGAAATTGACAAGTGGACTTAATCTCTTTATGAGGATACAAAGAATCTAGCTTAGCCTAAAACAGTTTTTTAAAAGAACATGGTTGGAGGCCTTATTTTATACTTATCATAAAACTACATTAATCATGCACTAGTATAATCCTTAAAGATACACACTGACCCTTAAAAAAACAGGGCACTTATGATTTTATACATATATATGAATAAATTTATATAGTGAAAAGGAACACGACAGCAAATTATTGCCTATAACAGTACAGAGAGCTCAGTCTGACTCAATTTAGTGGGTCAGTTAATATACTGCAGGTCATTCCAACTCAGCTAACCACTAGCCCCAGGCTAAGGCTGCAGACAGTAGGAAGATGAGGTGGTGAGGTGTATTGGAGGCCAATAGTGCAGTGTGTTGAAGCCAAGTCACAAAGGAGCCTCACTGGGTAGTGATTCAAAGTGGCTGGTTGGAGGTGTGGCATCTGTAACGATGGCCAAAAAAGGCGGAATTAGCCTGTAGGCAGCAGACATGGCAAGGTGGAGTGGGGCCATAGTGTGGAACTGCATAGCACAGCAGTGTGGTGCACTCTGGCTTGACAAGGTGGTACGGAGTGCTCCGCGGCCCACAGGCAGCACAGAATGCATGATGAGGCAGGGCAGCTGGATTAAGCAGAGAACTGGGCTGACCACCACAGAGGGAGAGAGTGGCAGGGCTCCAGAGAGCCATGTATCTCCGTCTCACCTCCAAAGAAGGTCATTAGACAGTGACCGGGTTGAAAGGCTAAACTCCACCCATATCTTCTTACAGGTACCAGGTCGGCACAAAAAACAAATTCTTGTTTTGCCACTAGAATTTAAGCAGCTGCCCAAAAGGTCAGTGAAGGAAAGGATAGTCTTTGCAAAGCATAAGGTGTTCTAACAACTGGACGTTTGGTGCAGGCAGAATTTCAGGCTTTTTCTCCCACATACATAATAACCATTTCACTTCATCATATACCTCAATTGTAAAATCTGAAAGTTTTTAATATTTAGAGAAAAATCCCTGTGACCCTGTAACCAGGCAAAAATTTCCTACTTCCAAAAAAGCATAAGTCATAAAAGAAAAATAAATAGGACGTCATCAAAATGAAAAGCTTCAGCTTTTAAGAAGGTATCCATTAGCACCATAATGGATAGGTATATAATGTGATTTTTTGGAGTACTGTTTTCATATTTTCCCTCTTCCAGTATTTTCTTGAGATAATTTAATTTGTAGCATATGCCACACCGGTCTTCAACATCGAGTCTTAATTTTTTAATGCTGGTCGAATCTTCAATCATCATTGTATGTTTGTCATGCAATCTATTGTGTTCCAGAAAGTTTTATTTAAAGATTTATCTTTGAAGCATTTTAAAATAGTAGTTTTAATAAAATTTGGTTTCCCTTTGTAATTGTGTTTGCTACAGTGGTATTGCCTGATAAAATACTTTCTTAGACTGTGACTCATGACAGTACTAGAAAACCCATTGTCCTGGGCTCTGGAGCACCGGTTGGGGGCCTTGGGTTGTGGATTGCAACCTAATGGTCACCCAGGATGCCTTTCATTGTTCTCTAGCAATTGGTGACCAACCCAGGGTAGTAGGAGTAGTTTGGTCGGTGGGCTCAGAGTAGGGTAGACACCTTTGCATCGTAAGGGTCCTTGGTTTGCAAAACTCAGAAGAGGCCATGTGCAGCAGATGCACCCATTACCACCTTAGTTTGAGTCCAATAAGACCTACCAATCACTTCTGAAAGATGGAATTGTAAGTTCATAGATTTCTCTTTTCCTCAGCTACTGTATTTGTCAACCTGTGTTATGGCGGTAGTAATACTGTCGTAATTTTCCAATTGAACTTGGTAGGTTCAATATTTCTTGTTAAAAAATGTGAGTATATTCAGTATTAGAGCATGAATTTTCATAGGAAGTTAAAGAAAAGTTTGGAAATTCTCTGAGAGCATACTGACAGATCACAATTTCTATGAAATAAAAACAAAGTAAACCTACACATCCAAATGCCTTTGTCGTCCAGGCACTAAAGGCTATTACTCATCTGGTCCAAATAGCATTGCTTTAAAAATATATATATATATGAAATAGTACAAAAAAATCAAAACAAGCAAAAAATTACATGTGTATATATACAATTATTATATATATGCATATCGTTTGATTTTATTTCCATGTGTTTTCATACTTTCCGTTTGTATTTTCCTGAGATAATTGAATGTGTAGCATATGTCATACCAGTCTTCAATAGGTAAAGTTTTACTTTTTTTTATGCTCGTCTAATCATCATGCATTATTGTATGTTTGTAATCTTCTTTATTGAGTTACACAAAGTTTTTATTTAGAAAGAGCACTTCGAAAGATAAATGGAAAGAGTCCCTGATAAAAGTATTAAAAAGGAAAAAAGAAAAACAAAGTGAACATAGTAACAATAAAAATTTTTTTCATTTTTAATTGTGTATATCTTAGTGCTATTCCCTGATGGAATTTTTTTCAGACTGTGTCTGTTGATGTAAGTAGAAAGCCCATCCATGTGTATAGTCATTTGTGTTGATGAGAAAATGTATTTATGATGAAGAAGTTTGTCTTGTAAAATTCTATTATATGATCTGTAACGGGAAGCCAGTCCCCTAACACATCTCTACGGGTCCAGGAGGTGCAATTGTACAGCGATAATAATTCAAGATCATAGTAAAGTTATAGAGAGCATGAGAGATAGAAGTATTGAAATGGAGTCAGACACAATTCATGGTAGGATGCTCACCTCAGCCCCACTTTGTGTGCAAGAGCTTTAATGTTAGCCCAGGCTTTAATCTTCTCTGGGGACATGCAAGCCCCCTAATTACAGGTGAGGGTATTCATCATAGGAAGGTAATACAGTAATAACAGGAGGTAGTCTAGGGAAATACACACAATAGGAAGAGGAAGGATTCGGGGTATATATGTGACAAGATGGGCAGATCCTAGATTTAGTGGCAGCTTAACCTTGTTCATTCTTGGATGGGTTTGACCTCTCTTGTGTCTCCTACAAGGAAACAGAAAACTACTATCTTTATCAGAAGGGAGTGGACCCTACTTGTTGTGAGATAAACAGTGGTGTCTGCTTTAGATGGCTGATAGCTCTTAGGGAGAATGACCCCTGATCTACTCCTGATGACCTCCAAGGGAAGTTTGGCATATATTTGGGGGAGTCAGCTTTGGAGAAATCCTTCTGTGTCCCACAATCTCAACTTTCTTTCTACCAGGTCTTATTTTTCAACAACTCTTCCTTTTAGTTTCTAAGTTTTTAATTTTTAAAATTAAATAATTTTATTGTGTGCTTGTCCAACTCTTATCACAATCCACACATACATCTAGAGTGTCATGCACTTTTATACATTTGTTTCTCTCATCAGTCTCAAAACATTTTTTCTCTACTAGAATCCCTGGTATTCGCGCCTCATTTTTCCTCCCTCCCCCCCTCCCCCATGGACCCTTGTTAATTTATAAAAAATTATTATTTTGTCATATCTTACACTGCCCAACGTGTCTCTTCACCCACTTCTCCGCTGTCTGCCCCCCAGGCAGGAGGTTATTGGTAGATCCTTGTAATCTGTTCCCCCTTTCTCCCTCACCTTCTCTACTCTCGTGGTATCACCACTCTCACCACTGGTCCTGAGGGGTTCATCTGTCCTCGCTTTCCTGTGTTTCCAGTTCCTATCTGTACCAGTGTACACCCTCTGGTCCAGCTCGATTTGTAAGGTAGAATTGGGATCATGATAGTGGTGGGGAGGAAGCATTCAAGAACTAGAGGAAAGTTGTATGTTTCATCATACATGTCCAATTTCCCACAGATGGGTTCTGGGTCGCCACTTGATTTTTTTGGTCTTTGATACCTGATCCCTTCAATGCCTCGTGCTCTCACAGGCTGGTGCGCTTCTTCCATGTGGACTTGGTTGTTTCTCAGATGTCCACTTGTTCATTCTTACACAAACTTTTTGGTATAAATCGTTTAAACTTGCACTTTAGCCACATATCATACCATCACTACCGCCATCCTATCATACTCAGAATAGGAAGATAATTGTAGAGCTTTCTCACAGGGACCCTCAACCCCACCCCCACTTCCTGGCCAGCACTGCCAGGAGGTTCCTGTGGAGCGCACTAGGACAGGACGCCCCTCAAGTGAGATGGGTGCTCTGTGCACGGCGTGGTCGGTCCGGTTGCAATCACGAGGTCAACCCGTTGGAAACCACCCATCAACACCCTTGTCGTTGCGCCCACTCAGAAACCTACAGGGGCAGTTGGTTGGTTGGTTGTTTGGTCCTCCCCCTCCTCTGCTTCCTGCCCATACGTAGGTCCGGTCAGGAGGTGGTGATAACTGGGCACCAACCTGGTCTGTCTTTTTCCTGTTCCTGCAGGAATCCACCAGAAGTGCGGTGGATGGCACTTGGCTGTCGGATAGAGCGTCCGGAAGCAGGACACCAGAGGCGCGTGCACGGAGGGTGGCAGCAGCCATTGTGGTGGCGATTCCTGTCCGGGACAAGCAGCGGTGATGGCAGCGGCGGCGGCAGCATCTGTGGTGAGTGTTCTGGGTCAGGCGGCGGCGGTAGATGATGGCGGTGTTTGACCTGGTCGAAGTTAGGCGACTGTCCTGCCAAGGACGCGCCATTGCCGGCTAGTGATGCACACTCGTCCCGCCACTGCCACCCAGCGTTCAGTTTCACTTTCTCTCCTGAGCTCTGTTGCCAACGCGATGGGACAAGAGGCCCCTGTGTCCCTGGCCAGAGTTTCAGGATGCCGGCAGCGTTGCCTCAGTCCTCCAGTTGGTGACTGAGCGCCGCGGTGGCCCGAGGTTGTACCTGCAGCCTTACGGGTTGGTGGGCTTCACAGCCCGTGTCCATCAGGCTTGGTGGACCAACAGGGCGCTCTCCCGCTGCTACCTTGCGGACCAGAGCGGTCCCCAAGGAGGCGTCATGAAAAAATAGAAGTTGGCATGTTGGGAGCATTGGTCTGCGCGAACTCCTCTGGTCTTGGTGTCACCTCTACCTCTCCGGGCCTGGGCGGAGTACCGACTGCCTGAAGCGGTGCTTGAATTTTTCCAAGAACCCACTTGGGGCCTGGGAATAGCCCTGGTGGCTCTCATATGGCCAGAAATTTGGTGCTTACTACCTGGGTCTGAACACGGCCGCATCTCGTTGAGGCCCGCCCAGCTCTGTTGCAGGCTGTACTTGAGAGTGTTTCTCCAGTTCCAACTTTGGGTCCTGGGACCTGCCTTGGTGGCTCGTGGTCACCCGGCGAGTGGCAGTTTGCTCCGAGGCGACTCCCTTGAGTGCGTCGCTCCTCAGGTGGAGCCTGAGATAAATGATTCCACATAGGTCGCCAGCCCCACCGATGTGTGGGACCTCCAGTGTGCAGCGCCTGCGTGGTGGGTGAGGGCACACCACTCTCCCCTCCTTTATTTCTGGGATGTTGGCCAGAGTGTCCCCGGACCTCTGGGACTGAGTGATATCGGGTCACCTGGCTTGCCTTTGGCT